>NC_041384.1:760423675-760425009 GCF_002162155.2 Triticum dicoccoides
CGGCATGTCCGAAATATTATTTTATAAGTGTCCGGAAAATGTTCTCAGAATGAGATGAGAGTTGGCGTGCGGTTTTGTTATAGTGTAGGTAGACCGCCTGCCAAGGTTCATCGCAATCGGAGTTCGTTTGACGCCCCAACGTTCAACTATAGCGGCAGTATAGCCGGTCTAACGTCGGATGTTTTCGGTCTCCGGAAACAGTCACCGGGCGTCCCTCTCTTCTCTTCTCTCAGCTCGAGACCATCTACACAGCTCACTACCTACCGCCAGGTTCAACCTAACCTCTCTCGTCAGCCGCAGCCCCCTCGCGCGCGTCCGAGAGCTGTACCGGACCCGACCCGGATAGTCGTCACCGTTGGGTCCGGAACATCCCCAAACATCTGCAAAATATCCTCGTTTTATTTATTGGACTCTTTAGCATATTTTCTCGTCCGTCCGGTTATGATCGGAGGGACCAGATAGCCCCTAACCTTATCCTCGTGATGTATATATATATATACATTATCCAACCCTATATCCTAGGCGCCTTGTCCCATCCTTCCTTTCCCCCGCCGCCACCAGACCAACTCCCTTCGCTCATCGGGATCCTCCCTGATCCAATCCACCAACGAGCGCTCCCCCATGTCCCTCCTCGATCACCATCACTCGCAGCCACCCAAAAATCCTTCCAGTCACCGGGAAGCTCGTCGGCGCAAGCTCCTCCCATGCCCTTCCTGAGCCGAGCGCCATGGCCCCGCCGTATATCGCCGGAGCAGAAGCCCCTTGCCCAGCGCGCCGGAGCTGTGCCTCACCACCACCACGATCAGCTAGGCCACAGAGGACCAGGTCGCCATGCCCCTACCTGGCCCGCTCGTTCTCCGCACGAAGAAGGCGCAACGCCAGCACCTCGTCTGCCTCCCCTGCTAACACCTCGTCGCCGGGAGCCCCGCTTCAAGTCCCTGCCATGGCTGCTGCCCTTCTGCAGAACCTCGTCGCCAGGGATCCGTCGTCCCCACCTGCCTCCGTCCGTTTCCCCGCCCCCGGCGCCGTCTGCAGCTGTACGAAGACACCAGGGAGTCTTCGCCCCGCCAAGTCCCTCTGTTCGGCCCGCATCGATCGCCGGCGTGCGTCCCGCCGAGTCCCTTCGCCATCCCACGCCTGGAGCCGCGCCCCTCCATCCCCTGCGCCTCCATCTCTTCCTCGTCGCGCAGCTCCTCTGTTTTGTTCGAGCAGGAGAGGACGCGCGCGCCTAGACGCTCGATCCTCTGCTCGTTGACCCTCCGCGCTGACCCAATCGCCCAGCCTCTGCTTCGATCTGCCCACGAGATCCAACGCCAGGCCTCCTCTATTTTTTT
>NC_041384.1:760425645-760428132 GCF_002162155.2 Triticum dicoccoides
TTTTTTTCGAACGGGCCAAGTCCATGGTAAGCCCAGATCCAGCGCCCCTCCTTTTTTTCCTTCCACTGTTGGGCCAGCCTTTGATTTCGGCCCATATATGTTTTTTTTACAGATCTGCGGTTTTAGCATTATTCAGAGGCCAGCAGTTTTACAGTTTGGTCCCTAAACTTCATGCATTTAATAACTTCTCAATCGTGCATCGGTTTAAAATAATTTATATATGAAAAATGCTTAGATTTCTGTCTAGTTTCACAATATCCAACTTTCATGCATGTTTGAATTTTTTTAACCTACTGTTTGCATTAATTTGCTCCTATGCCATGTTAAAATGCTTTAATTCATAACTAAATAACCGTAGCTCGGATTTAAATAATCTTTATATGTAAATGGGGTGGAAAATGCCTAGTTTAACATGGTGGCATCACTTTGCATGTTTAACAACTCTAAAATTGTGTTTAGGGCAGAACAGTACCAAACCTTAAAATATGCACATATGGGGTTTTATCGGAATTGTTGTTGTTGTTTCCGACCTCATTTAAACTTGCTTAAATGCGTAGTTTTCTTTCGCCTCACCTCTTGCCATGTTTAAACAACATTTAATATTGTTGAGTACCTAACTGGGAGTGAACCAAATAACTGTTGTGGTGTTTTGTCAATATGCATCCCGATGCATATTGAGCTCCACTTAATTTGTAGGATTGTTTTGTGCATTTTGCCATGCCATGTTTCATTAAACCGGACTTGCATCATACTTGGTTGTGCATCATGCCATGTTTATGTGGTGATTGTTTACTATGTTGTTTGCTTTCTTTTCGATGTACTTCTCGGTAATCCGGTAACATTGCGTTTGTGAGCATCCGTTCGACTTCGTCCGTTTGTCCTCTTCATGGACTCGTTCTTCTTCCTTGCGGGATTTCAGGCAAGATGACCATACCCTCGAAATCACTTCTATCTTTGCTTGCTACTTGCTCGCTCTTTTGCTATGCCTATGCTGCGATACCTACCACTTGCTTATCAGGCCTCCCATATTGTTGAACCAAGCCTCTAACCCACCTTGTCCTAGCAAACCGTTGTTTGGCTATATTACCGCTTTGCTCAGCCCCTCTTATAGCATTGTTAGTTGCAGGTGAAGATTGAAGTTTGTTCCTTGTTGGAACATGGAGATGTTGTTCCTTGTTGGAACATGTTTACTTGTTGGGATATCACAATATATCTTATTTATTTAATGCATCTATATACTTGGTAAAGGGTGGAAAGCTCGGCCTTATGCCTGGTGTTTTATTCCACTCTTGCCGCCCTAGTTTCCGTCATATCGGTGTTATGTTCCCGGATTTTGCGTTCCTTACGCGGTTGGGTAATAATGGGAACCCCTTGACAGTTCGCCTTGAATAAAACACTTCCACTAATGCCCAACATTGGTTTTACGATTCGCCACCTAGCCTTTTCTTTTCCCTTGGGAGTCACGCTCTTGAGGGTCATCATTATTTTACCCCCCGGGCCAGTGCTCCTCTGAGTGTTGGTCCAAACTAGAGTCCTGTGCAGCGCCCCCTCGGGGAAACCCGAGGTTTGGTTTTAGTTGTATGGAGCGCTCATCTGAGTGTGCCCTGAGAACAAGATATGTGCAGCTCCTATCGGGATTTGTCGGCACATTCGGGCGGTGTTGCTGGATTTGGTTTATCATTGTCAAAATGTCTTGTAACCGGGATTCCGAGTCAGATCGGGTCTTCCCGCTAGAAGGAATATCCTTCGTTGACCTTGAGAGCTTGTGATGAGCTAAGTTGGGACACCCCTGCAGGGATTTGAACTTTCGAAAGCCGTGCCCGTGGTTATGGGAAGATGGGAATTGGTTAATGTCCGGTTGTAGGAAACCTAAAGTTGACCTTAATTAAAATACATCAACCGCGTGTGTTACCGTGATGGTCTCTTCTCGGCGGAGTCCGGGAAGTGAACACGGTGTTGGAGTTATGCTTGACGTAGGTTGTTCTAGGATCACTTCTTGATCATAGTTGTTCGACCGTGCTTTTGCCTTCTCTTCTCGCTCTCATTTGCGTATGTTAGCCACCATAAATGCTAGTCACTTGCTGCAGCTCCACCTCATACCTTTTACCCTTCCTATAAGCTTAAATAGTCTTGATCGCGAGGGTGTGAGATTGCTGAGTCCCCGTGACTCGCAGATACTTCCAAAACCAGTTTGCAGTTGCCGATGATACTGTATAGGTGACGCAACCAAGCTCAGGAAGGAGCTCGATGAAGATCTTGCCCTTTGTGTTGTTTCGTTCTAGTTGATCAGTAGTGGAGCCCAGTTGGGGTCGATCGGGGATCTGTGTAGCATTTGGGGTAGTCTTCTTTTATTTTGGCTCCATAGTCGGTCCCTGATTGTATCTGGATGATGTAATGATTTATTCATGTATTTGTGTGAAGTGGCGATTGTAAGCCAACTATGTGTCTCTTTCCCTTATGTATTACATGGGTTGTGGAAGATTACCT
>NC_041384.1:760429322-760431428 GCF_002162155.2 Triticum dicoccoides
GGATGCTTTTCGAAGGTTGAGGTAGACGATTTTCGAAGGTTTCTTGGTTATGTGTTGAAGGATGGATACATCTGGATGTAGGATTTGCTAGCTTTGGGTGAGATATTATGCTTCCCCTGTATCCCCAACACCTGATTGCATAACCGGAAAATTTCGGGAGTTTATAAGTGGGAATTCAAGTAGCTCTTAAGATTTCTTTCTGACGGATGTATGATATGAAATTGGGGTTCGACGTATAGTGGTCCGCCTATTCACGGTTGGTTTTACAGTGGTCTCGTTGTGTCTTAAAGAGTCCTTGGCTATGCCGAGTCGGGGACACTTCGTATGTCATGTGCACTGCCTTGTACATGATGGTCCAGTACGACCGAGCCCGTGTAGGCCCCACCATGAAAACTTCGGACGAAATCTCTATCATATGTTTGTTCCGGCTTATTTTGCAAGCCAAGCCTTTGTTTTGTTTTGAGTTGTGGTATTCGAGTTGCTTCAGAGACAAGTGTTGATTCCATACCAATCCTAAGCGGTGTTCTCATATTTCTATGTGAATACTAATCCTTCTCGATCATCGAGTCTGTCATGTCAATCCTTTTTAACCGGTGTGCTTCTCTTCAAGTGGATCCGATCGTTGCAACATCCGCAAGATCAAGTATCAGTTCTCCTCAACGGTGCTCATTTCATTCGTCCTAAGCTGACTTTGTTTTCCCACCCTCCCACCCTTTTTCTTCAAGGGCTCATATATCTTAATCGAGTATCCATTTTATTCATGTGAAGACTCTTCATTCTTGTCTTTGAATGTTCTTATCCGGTGATGCTCATGAAGATACTAACGGAGCCTCAAGTTCATCATTATTCATTCTTTTCATCTCCGGTGGATTCAAATCAAGCTTTTGGTGTTGATCATATCCTTTTCCTCGTTTTAGAAGTTTTATCATACCGGTGCACCTCATAATCTTCCACTCTTCGCTATTCTTTTGTTCCGGAGTGCTAAAGATATCTCAGAAGATTCGTGTTTCCACTCTTCTTTCATTCAAGCTATTTCGAGGATGTTATATCATTCAAGCCATTCAATTAAAATTGGCGCAATCTATCTTTTAAATCATTCTATCGGTGTTTTCTTTTGAGTGGGCCCTAACCCACAGGTCTTTTCCCAGGATCTTGCCTGACTCTTCTTATTTTCCCGGATCTATCCTAAATTCGTTTCAAAGTTTGACGTAAGAATGAGTTATCATCAGTCAAATGCCTTTCTCCAAGATCTTTCAATTTCTTTTCATCATTGGTTCAACCTCTTCGTTTTTTGGGATTCTCCCGGAGTGCCTCAATAATTCATGATGGTGTTTCTCATCGTCATTCTCAGATTTTGGAAGACCGAAGAAGAGTTTCTCTTTAATCTTGCTCCATTCTCTTCAAGACTCGTGATTCTAGCTTGTTGCCATCCTCTCATAATTGTTTTGATTGTCAGAATTCTTTTCACCCACCCGAAGCATTTCATGAGTTGTTTTCCATTTATTTCCTCCGAAGGCCATCTTTTCAAATATTATTCATTCTCAGCTTTCAGCCATCATTCTCCAAATCTTACTGGTGCGTCATTCAACTATATTCTCTATTCAGTTCGTGATCCCTTCGTTCTCAGGTATCTAAATCCTCTCAAGCATCTTCGTTCATTTTATAATTCTTCCCGGTGTTTCTTTATCTTTTCTTCGGTCATTTCAATTCTTACGGTGGTTCTCCCAAGATTCTTCTTCCTTCGTGTATCATATCAATGCATTCGTGCTTTTCAAATTCTACCGGTGGTTCGTTGAAGACTTTTCCAAGTTTGCGCCATATCTATCTTAATCCTTTCTACGAGAATAAGTAGTATGCCAAATCCATTGTTGGTCATCAATTTGAATTGAAGGATAAGCATAATGTAATTCTTACTCTTGTTTTCATCCAAATGATTCAATTCGATATTCCGGAGGTTCATCATATCACATTCTCGGTTCGAGATGCTTTATCTTGTCTTTTCCCGGTGTTCCAAGCTCTAATTATTACGGAGATCCATCTGAATCATTACAAGGTTTCACCTTGTGTTTCCGATTTCTCTTTATTTTCCTATTCTTTTTTGTTTAC
>NC_041384.1:760431782-760437677 GCF_002162155.2 Triticum dicoccoides
CGGAGTTGTTGATAAAGGTTCTACATGGTGGTTCATCAAGATTCGTTTCTAAGGAGCTCAAGTTTTCTTCATCTTGCTATCCGGAGTGCAATTCTTTCAACCGTATCATTCGAGGTAGTATTATGTCTTTCTTGATAATTTGAGTTCATGTTTCATGATTCACATGTTGTCAAGAATGAGGTATCTTAAATCCATTAATCTCTTCATTGGAGTTATCCTGGGTTATATTTCACCTAAACCTTTCCCTAAGGATTGTTGCTATTTATGGTGCTCATAAATGACCCAAGTTCTTCTTTCATCCTTCCGGTGAAATAGTTTCTCGTCTCCTTGTGGATATCAATCCAATCTATTATTTTTCGTCAGTGGCAGAATTTCACCTCTTGATTTGGAGATGCTTTCCATAAGACCATATCAAGCTTATCCTTTCATTGTTGGTTTTTTAACTACAATTCCGTTCGACCCTTCTCCTAAAGATGCCTTTTCAAGCTCTTTTGTGGCAAAAGTTGACATTTTCTTCTCCATTCTCCTATTTCAATTATCTATCTTCTATTCTTTTGTTCCGGATGTATTGTGATGTTGCTCTTTTCAACCCATCATCTCATTTTGTCAAAGACCTTGCTTTTTTGTGCTCATCCATTTAACCGGAGTGTTGTGTCCCTTTTGCTCAAGCTATTTCATTTTATCAAGTCTTCATCTCTTTGCAACCGAAGTGCTACCCGAATCGGTTCTTTCTTATTCCTCTTTCTTAACGGAGTGCTTTCAACTTTGTTCTTCTCTGTTGCTTTCTTTCTTTCTTTTGCTCAACCTGGTCAAGGTTCTTTGGTCTCACTCGTTTGTCAAAGAAGCAACTTAGGTTTACCTCTTCTCTTTCTCTTCCATTTTCCCTTCGGTGCCATTCTAGATCTCGGGACGAGATCCTCTCGTAGTGGTGGAGTGTTGTGACCCCCCGAGACCCTTGCGCCAGGTGTCGTCCAGTTATTCGCTATTGTTGCCTTATCTTTGCTTGCGTGTTGCATCTTGTCGTGTCATCATATGCATTGCATCATCATGTTTTCAAAACTTGCATTCGTCCGGGTTTCCCCAGTTTCATCCGTTGTCCGTTCTGAGCCCAGACACACTTGCACGCGCCCGCGGCATGTCCGAAATATTATTTTGTAAGTGTCCGGAAAATGTTCTCAGAATGGGATGAGAGTTGGCGTGCGGTCTTGTTATAGTGTAGGTAGACCACCTGCCAAGGTTCATCGCAATCGGAGTTCGTTTGACGCCCCAACGTTCAACTATAGCGGTAGTATAGCCAGTCTAACGTCGGATGTTTTCGGTCTCCGGAAACAGTCACCGGGCGTCCCTCTCTTCTCTTCTCTCAGCTCGAGACCATCTACACAGCTCACTACCTACCGCCAGGTTCAACCTAACCTCTCTCGTCAGCTGCAGCCCCCTCGCGCGCGTCCGAGAGCTGTACCAGACCCGACCCGGATAGTCGTCACCGTTGGGTCCGGAACATCCCCAAACATCTGCCAAATATCCTCGTTTTATTTATTGGACTCTTTAGCATATTTTCTCGTCCGTCCGGTTATGATCGGAGGGACCAGATAGCCCCTAACCTTATCCTCGTGATGTATATATATATATATATATATATATATATATATATATATATATATATATATATATATATATATATATATATATACATTATCCAACCCTATATCCTAGGCGCCTTGTCCCATCCTTCCTTTCCCCCGCCGCCACCAGACCAACTCCCTTCGCTCATCGGGATCCTCCCTGATCCAATCCACCAACGAGCGCTCCCCCATGTCCCTCCTCGATCAGCATCACTCGCAGCCACCCAAAAATCCTTCCAGTCACCGGGAAGCTCGTCGGCGCAAGCTCCTCCCATGCCCTTCCTGAGCCGAGCGCCATGGCCCCGCCGTATATCGCTGGAGCAGAAGCCCCTTGCCCAGCGCGCCAGAGCTGTGCCTCACCACCACCACGGTCAGCTAGGCCACAGAGGACCAGGTCGCCATGCCCCTGCCTGGCCCGCTCGTTCTCCGCACGAAGAAGGCGCAATGCCAGCACCTCGTCTGCCTCCCCTGCTAACACCTCGTCGCCGAGAGCCCCGCTTCAAGTCCCTGCCATGGCTGCTGCCCTTCTGCAGAACCTCGTCGCCAGGGATCCGTCGTCCCCACCTGCTTCCATCCGTTTCCCCGCCCCCGGCGCCGTCTGCAGCTGTACGAAGACACCAGGGAGTCTTCGCCCCGCCAAGTCCCTCTGTTCGACCCGCATCGATCGCCGGCGTGCGTCCCGCCGAGTCCCTTCGCCATCCCACGCCTGGAGCCACGCCCCTCCATCCCCTGCGCCTCCATCTCTTCCTCGTCGCGCCACTCCTCTGTTTTGTTCGAGCAGGAGAGGACGTGCGCGCCTAGACGCTCGATCCTCTGCTTGTTGACCCTCCGCGCTGACCCAATCGCCCAGCCTCTGCTTCGATCTGCCCACGAGATCCAACGCCAGGCCTCCTCTATTTTTTTTCGAACGGGCCAAGCCCATGGTAAGCCCAGATCCAGCGCCCCTCCTTTTTTTCCTTCCACTGTTGGGCCAGCCTCTGATTTCGGCCCATATATGTTGTTTTTACAGATCTGCGGTTTTAGCATTATTCAGAGGCCAGCAGTTTTATAGTTTGGTCCCTAAACTTCATGCATTTAATAACTTCTCAATCGTGCATCGGTTTAAAATAATTTATATATGAAAAATGCTTAGATTTCTGTCTAATTTCACAATATCCAACTTTCATGCATGTTTGAATTTGTTTAACCTACTGTTTGCATTAATTTGCTCCTATGCCATGTTAAAATGCTTTAATTCATAACTAAATAACCGTAGCTCGGATTTAAATAATCTTTATATGTAAATGGGGTGGAAAAATGCCTAGTTTAACATGGTGGCATCACTTTGCATGTTTAACAACTCTAAAATTGTGTTTAGGGCAGAACAGTACCAAACCTTAAAATATGCACATATGGGGTTTTACCGGAATTGTTGTTGTTGTTTCCGACCTCATTTAAACTTGCTTAAATGTGTAGTTTTCTTTCGCCTCACCTCTTGCCATGTTTAAACAACATTTAATATTGTTGAGTACCTAACTGGGAGTGAACCAAATAACTGTTGTGGTGTTTTGTCAATATGCATCCCGATGCATATTGAGCTCCACTTAATTTGTAGGATTGTTTTGTGCATTTTGCCATGCCATGTTTCATTAAACCGGACATGCATCATACTTGGTTGTGCATCATGCCATGTTTATGTGGTGATTGTTTACTATGTTGTTTCCTTTTTTTCGATGTACTTCTCGGTAATCCGGTAACATTGCGTTTGTGAGGATCCGTTCGACTTCGTCCGTTTGTCCTCCTCATGGACTCGTTCTTCTTCCTTGCGGGATTTCAGGCAAGATGACCATACCCTCGAAATCACTTCTATCTTTGCTTGCTACTTGCTCGCTCTTTTGCTATGCCTATGCTGCGATACCTACCACTTGCTTATCAGGCCTCCCATATTGTTGAACCAAGCCTCTAACCCACCTTGTCCTAGCAAACCGTTGTTTGGCTATGTTACCGCTTTGCTCAGCCCCTCTTATAGCATTGTTAGTTGCAGGTGAAGATTGAAGTTTGTTCCTTGTTGCAACATGGAGATGTTGTTCCTTGTTGGAACATGTTTACTTGTTGGGATATCACAATATATCTTATTTATTTAATGCATCTATATACTTGGTAAAGGGTGGAAGGCTCGGCCTTATGCCTGGTGTTTTGTTCCACTCTTGCCGCCCTAGTTTCCGTCATATCGGTGTTATGTTCCCGGATTTTGCGTTCCTTACGCGGTTGGGTAATAATGGGAATCCCTTGACAGTTCGCCTTGAATAAAACTCTTCCAGCAATGCCTAACATTGGTTTTACCATTCGCCACCTAGCCTTTTCTTTTCCCTTGGGAGTCGCGCTCCTGAGGGTCATCATTATTTTAACCCCCGGGCCAGTGCTCCTCTGAGTGTTGGTCCAAACTAGAGTCCTGTGCAGCGCCCCCTCGGGGAAACTCGAGGTTTGGTTTTAGTTGTATGGAGCGCTCATCTGAGTGTTCCCTGAGAACGAGATATGTGCAGCTCCTATCGGGATTTGTCGGCACATTCGGGCGGTGTTGCTGGATTTGGTTTATCATTGTCGAAATGTCTTGTAACCGGGATTCCGAGTCTGATCTGGTCTTCCCGCTAGAAGGAATATCCTTCGGTGACCGTGAGAGCTTGTGATGGGCTAAGTTGGGACACCCCTGCAGGGATTTGAACTTTTGAAAGCCGTGCCCGCGGTTATGGGAAGATGGGAATTTGTTAATGTCCGGTTGTAGAAAACCTGAAGTTGACCTTAATTAAAATACATCAACCGTGTGTGTTACCGTGATGGTCTCTTCTCGGGGGAGTCCGGGAAGTGAACATGGTGTTGGAGTTATGCTTGACGTAGGTTGTTCTAGGATCACTTCTTGATCATAGTTGTTCAACCGTGCTTTTGCCTTCTCTTCTCGCTCTCATTTGCGTATGTTAGCCACCATAAATGCTAGTCGCTTACTGCAGCTCCACCTCATACCTTTTACCCTTCCTATAAGCTTAAAAAGTCTTGATCGCGAGGGTGTGAGATTGCTGAGTCCCCGTGACTCACAGATACTTCCAAAACCAGTTTGCAGGTGCCGATGATACCGTACAGGTGACGCAACCAAGCTCAGGAAGGAGCTCGATAAAGATCTTGCCCTTTGTGTTTTTTTGTTCTAGTTGATCAGTAGTGGAGCCCAGTTGGGGTCGATCGGGGATCTGTGTAGCATTTGGGGTAGTCTTCTTTTATTTTGGCTCCGTAGTCGGGCCCTGATTGTATCTGGATGATGTAATGGTTTATTCATGTATTTGTGTGAAGTGGCGATTGTAAGCCAACTATGTGTCTCTTTCCCTTATGTATTACATGGGTTGTGTGAAGATTACCTCACTTGCGACATTGCTTTCAATGCGGTTATGCCTCTAAGTCGTGCTTTGACACGTGGGAGATATAGCCGCATCGAGGGTGTTACAAGTTGGTAATCAGAGCCTTCCCCGACCTTAGGAGCCCCCACTGCTTGATCGAATTAGCTGACGAGTTGAGTCTAGAAAAAATGTTTTGAGTCATTTAGGAATTATATATCGGAGAGTTTAGGAATTCTTTTTACTCCCCAGTCCCTTCATCGCTCTAGTAAGGCATCCTGACGTAGAGTTTTGACTCTTCTCTTCTCAAATTTTACAAAAAAAGTTAGGATCACGCGGGTATCTTGGAATCGTTCCGATCGATTTGCGATGAGAACATTGTTCTTGGTGCCTCCTGTCATTTAGGGGTTGTGGCAGTGTCCCGGGGAGTTGAGCTCCGAGGTGTTGTCGTCACAATTTTATCGTTGCAGTTCTGGAATACCTGAGTTTAGGTTCGCCGACATCGAAAATCTCTTTTATGCAGTTGTTGGTGAGATAACCTCGACGCCACCCAGTACTGGGGCGGGAGTTCGGGAGTATTGCCATAACTCGTATAATGGATGCTTTTCGAAGGTTGAGGTAGACGATTTCTGAAGGTTTCTTGGTTATGTGTTGAAGGATGGATACAGCTGGATGTAGGATTTGCTAGCTTTGGGTGAGATATTATGCTTCCCCTGTATCCCCAACACCTGATTGCATGACCGGAAAATTTCGGGAGTTTATAAGTGGGAATTCAAGTAGCTCTTAAGATTTCTTTCTGATGGATGTATGATATGAAATTGGGGTTCGACGTCTAGTGGTCCGCCTATTCACGGTTGGTTTTACAGTGGTCTCGTTGTGTCTTAAAGAGTCCTTGGCTATGCCGACTCGGGGAC
>NC_041384.1:760438022-760440134 GCF_002162155.2 Triticum dicoccoides
CTTCGTATGTCATGTGCACTGCCTTGTACATGATGGTGCTGTACGACCGAGCCCGTGTAGGCCCCACCACGAAAACTTCGGACGAAATCTCTATCATATGTTTGTTCCGGCTTATTTTGCAAGCCAAGCCTTTGTTTTGTTTTGAGTTGTGGTATTCGAGTTGCTTCAGAGACAAGTGTTGATTCCATACCAATCCTAAGAGGTGTTCTCATATTTCTATGTGAATACTAATCCTTCTCGATCATCGAGTCTGTCATGTCAATCCTTTTTAACCGGTGTGCTTCTCTTCAAGTGGATCCGATCGTTGCAACATCCGCAAGATCAAGTATCAGTTCTCCTCAACGGTGCTCATTTCATTCGTCCCAAGCTGACTTTGTTTTCCCATCCTCCCACCCTTTTTCTTCAAGGGCTCATATATCTTAATCGAGTATCCATTTTATTCATGTGAAGACTCTTCATTCTTGTCTTTGAATGTTCTTATCTGGTGATGCTAATGAAGATACTAACGGAGCCTCAAGTTCATCATTATTCATTCTTTTCGTCTCCGGTGGATTCAAATCAAGCTTTTGGTGTTGATCATATCCTTTTCCTCGTTTTAGAAGTTTTATCATACCGGTGCACCTCATAATCTTCCACTCTTTGCTATTCTTTTGTTTCGGAGTGCTAAAGATATCTCCGAAGATTCGTGTTTCCACTCTTCTTTCATTCAAGCTATTTCGAGGATGTTATATCATTCAAGCCATTCAATTAAAATCGGCGCAATCTATCTTTTAAATCATTCTATCGGTGTTTTCTTTTGAGTGGGCCCTAACCCACAGGTCTTTTCCTAGGATCTTTCTTGACTCTTCTTATTTTCCCGGATCTATCCTAAATTCGTTTCAAAGTTTGACGTAAGAATGAGTTATCATCAGTCAAATGCCTTTCTCCAAGATCTTTCAATTTCTTTTCATCGTTGGTTCAACCTCTTCGTTTTTTTGGGATTCTCCCGGAGTGCCTCAATAATTCATGGTGGTGTTTCTCATCGTCATTCTCAGATTTTGGAAGACCGAAGAAGAGTTTCTCTTTAATCTTGCTCCATTCTCTTCAAGACTCGTGATTCTAGCTTGTTGCCATCCTCTCATAATTGTTTTGATTGTCAGAATTCTTTTCACCCACCCGGAGCATTTCATGAGTTGTTTTCCATTTATTTCCTCCAAAGGCCATCTTTTCAAATATTATTCATTCTCAGCTTTCAGCCATCATTCTCCAAATCTTACCGGTGCGTCATTCAACTATATTCTCTATTCAGTTCGTGATCCCTTCGTTCTCATGTATCTAAATCCTCTCAAGCATCTTCGTTCATTTTATAATTCTTCCTGGTGTTTCTTTATCTTTTCTTCGGTCATTTCAATTCTTATGGTGGTTCTCCCAAGATTCTTCTTCCTTCGTGTATCATATCAATGCATTTGTGCTTTTCAAATTCTACCGGTGGTTCGTTGAAGACTTTTCCAAGTTTGCGCCATATCTATCTTAATCCTTTCTACGAGAATAAGTAGTATGCCAAATCCATTGTTGGTCATCAATTTGAATTGGTGAAGGATAAGCATAATGTAATTCGTACTCTTGTTTTCATCCAAATGATTCAATTCCATATTCCGGAGGTTCATCATATCACATTCTCGGTTCGAGATGCTTTATCTTGTCTTTTCCTGGAGTTCCAAGCTCTAATTATCATGGAGATCCATCTGAATCATTACAAGGTTTCACCTTGTGTTTCCGATTTCTCTTTATTTTCGTATTCTTTTTTGTTTACCAGAGTTCTTCATAAATGTTCTACATGGTGGTTCATCAAGATTCGTTTCTAAGGAGCTCAAGTTTTCTTCATCTTGCTATCCGGAGTGCAATTCTTTCAACCGTATCATTCGAGGCAGTATTATGTCTTTCTTGATAATTTGAGTTCTTGTTTCATGATTCACATGTTGTCAAGAATGAGGTATCTTAAATCCATTAATCTCTTCATTGGAGTTATCCTGGGTTATATTTCACCTAAACCTTTCCCTAAGGATTGTTGCTATTTATGGTGCTCATAAATGACCCAAGTTCTTCTTTCATCCTTCCGGTGAAATAGTTTCT
>NC_041384.1:760440144-760487529 GCF_002162155.2 Triticum dicoccoides
GTCTCCTTGTGGATATCAATCCAATCTATTATTTTTCGTCAGTGGCAGAATTTCACCTCTTGATTTGGAGATGCTTTCCATAAGACCATATCAAGCTTATCCTTTCATTGTTGGTTTTTTAACGACAATTCCGTTCGACCCTTCTCCTAAACATGCCTTTTCAAGCTCTTTTGTGGCAAAAGTTGACATTTTCTTCTCCATTCTCCTATTTCAATTATCTATCTTCTATTCTTTTGTTCCGGAGGTATTGTGATGTTGCTCTTTTCAACCCATCATCTCGTTTTGTCAAAGACCTTGCTTTTTTGAGCTCATCCATTTAACCGGAGTGTTGTGTCCCTTTTGCTCAAGCTATTTCATTTTATCAAGTCTTCATCTCTTTTCAACCGAAGTGCTACCCGAGTCGGTTCTTTCTTATTCCTCTTTCTTAACGGAGTGCTTTCAACTTTGTTCTTCTCCGTTGCTTTCTTTCTTTCTTTTGCTCAACCTGTTCAAGGTTCTTTGGTCTCACTCATTTGTCAAAGAAGCAACTTAGGTTTACCTCTTCTCTTTCTTTTCCATTTTCCCTCCGGTGCCAGTCTAGATCTCGGGACGAGATCCTCTCCTAGTGGTGGAGTGTTGTGACCCCCCGAGACCCTTGCGCCAGGTGTCGTCCAGTTATTCACTATTGTTGCCTTATCTTTGCTTGCGTGTTGCATCTTGTCATGTCATCATATGCATTGCATCATCATGTTTTCAAAACTTGCATTCGTCCGGGTTTCCCCAGTTTCATCCGTTGTCCGTTCTGAGCCCAGACACAGTTGCACGCGCCCACGGCATGTCCGAAATATTATTTTATAAGTGTCCGGAAAATGTTCTCAGAATGAGATGAGAGTTGGCGTGCGGTTTTGTTATAGTGTAGGTAGACCGCCTGCCAAGGTTCATCGCAATCGGAGTTCGTTTGACGCCCCAACGTTCAACTATAGCGGCAGTATAGCCGGTCTAACGTCGGATGTTTTCGGTCTCCGGAAACAGTCACCGGGCGTCCCTCTCTTCTCTTCTCTCAGCTCGAGACCATCTACACAGCTCACTACCTACCGCCAGGTTCAACCTAACCTCTCTCGTCAGCCGCAGCCCCCTCGCGCGCGTCCGAGAGCTGTACCGGACCCGACCCGGATAGTCGTCACCGTTGGGTCCGGAACATCCCCAAACATCTGCAAAATATCCTCGTTTTATTTATTGGACTCTTTAGCATATTTTCTCGTCCGTCCGGTTATGATCGGAGGGACCAGATAGCCCCTAACCTTATCCTCGTGATGTATATATATATATACATTATCCAACCCTATATCCTAGGCGCCTTGTCCCATCCTTCCTTTCCCCCGCCGCCACCAGACCAACTCCCTTCGCTCATCGGGATCCTCCCTGATCCAATCCACCAACGAGCGCTCCCCCATGTCCCTCCTCGATCACCATCACTCGCAGCCACCCAAAAATCCTTCCAGTCACCGGGAAGCTCGTCGGCGCAAGCTCCTCCCATGCCCTTCCTGAGCCGAGCGCCATGGCCCCGCCGTATATCGCCGGAGCAGAAGCCCCTTGCCCAGCGCGCCGGAGCTGTGCCTCACCACCACCACGATCAGCTAGGCCACAGAGGACCAGGTCGCCATGCCCCTACCTGGCCCGCTCGTTCTCCGCACGAAGAAGGCGCAACGCCAGCACCTCGTCTGCCTCCCCTGCTAACACCTCGTCGCCGGGAGCCCCGCTTCAAGTCCCTGCCATGGCTGCTGCCCTTCTGCAGAACCTCGTCGCCAGGGATCCGTCGTCCCCACCTGCCTCCGTCCGTTTCCCCGCCCCCGGCGCCGTCTGCAGCTGTACGAAGACACCAGGGAGTCTTCGCCCCGCCAAGTCCCTCTGTTCGGCCCGCATCGATCGCCGGCGTGCGTCCCGCCGAGTCCCTTCGCCATCCCACGCCTGGAGCCGCGCCCCTCCATCCCCTGCGCCTCCATCTCTTCCTCGTCGCGCAGCTCCTCTGTTTTGTTCGAGCAGGAGAGGACGCGCGCGCCTAGACGCTCGATCCTCTGCTCGTTGACCCTCCGCGCTGACCCAATCGCCCAGCCTCTGCTTCGATCTGCCCACGAGATCCAACGCCAGGCCTCCTCTATTTTTTTCGAACGGGCCAAGTCCATGGTAAGCCCAGATCCAGCGCCCCTCCTTTTTTTCCTTCCACTGTTGGGCCAGCCTTTGATTTCGGCCCATATATGTTTTTTTTACAGATCTGCGGTTTTAGCATTATTCAGAGGCCAGCAGTTTTACAGTTTGGTCCCTAAACTTCATGCATTTAATAACTTCTCAATCGTGCATCGGTTTAAAATAATTTATATATGAAAAATGCTTAGATTTCTGTCTAGTTTCACAATATCCAACTTTCATGCATGTTTGAATTTTTTTAACCTACTGTTTGCATTAATTTGCTCCTATGCCATGTTAAAATGCTTTAATTCATAACTAAATAACCGTAGCTCGGATTTAAATAATCTTTATATGTAAATGGGGTGGAAAATGCCTAGTTTAACATGGTGGCATCACTTTGCATGTTTAACAACTCTAAAATTGTGTTTAGGGCAGAACAGTACCAAACCTTAAAATATGCACATATGGGGTTTTATCGGAATTGTTGTTGTTGTTTCCGACCTCATTTAAACTTGCTTAAATGCGTAGTTTTCTTTCGCCTCACCTCTTGCCATGTTTAAACAACATTTAATATTGTTGAGTACCTAACTGGGAGTGAACCAAATAACTGTTGTGGTGTTTTGTCAATATGCATCCCGATGCATATTGAGCTCCACTTAATTTGTAGGATTGTTTTGTGCATTTTGCCATGCCATGTTTCATTAAACCGGACTTGCATCATACTTGGTTGTGCATCATGCCATGTTTATGTGGTGATTGTTTACTATGTTGTTTGCTTTCTTTTCGATGTACTTCTCGGTAATCCGGTAACATTGCGTTTGTGAGCATCCGTTCGACTTCGTCCGTTTGTCCTCTTCATGGACTCGTTCTTCTTCCTTGCGGGATTTCAGGCAAGATGACCATACCCTCGAAATCACTTCTATCTTTGCTTGCTACTTGCTCGCTCTTTTGCTATGCCTATGCTGCGATACCTACCACTTGCTTATCAGGCCTCCCATATTGTTGAACCAAGCCTCTAACCCACCTTGTCCTAGCAAACCGTTGTTTGGCTATATTACCGCTTTGCTCAGCCCCTCTTATAGCATTGTTAGTTGCAGGTGAAGATTGAAGTTTGTTCCTTGTTGGAACATGGAGATGTTGTTCCTTGTTGGAACATGTTTACTTGTTGGGATATCACAATATATCTTATTTATTTAATGCATCTATATACTTGGTAAAGGGTGGAAAGCTCGGCCTTATGCCTGGTGTTTTGTTCCACTCTTGCCGCCCTAGTTTCCGTCATATCGGTGTTATGTTCCCGGATTTTGCGTTCCTTACACGGTTGGGTAATAATGGGAACCCCTTGACAGTTCGCCTTGAATAAAACACTTCCACTAATGCCCAACATTGGTTTTACCATTCGCCACCTAGCCTTTTCTTTTCCCTTGGGAGTCACGCTCTTGAGGGTCATCATTATTTTACCCCCCGGGCCAGTGCTCCTCTGAGTGTTGGTCCAAACTAGAGTCCTGTGCAGCGCCCCCTCGGGGAAACCCGAGGTTTGGTTTTAGTTGTATGGAGCGCTCATCTGAGTGTGCCCTGAGAACAAGATATGTGCAGCTCCTATCGGGATTTGTCGGCACATTCGGGCGGTGTTGCTGGATTTGGTTTATCATTGTCAAAATGTCTTGTAACCGGGATTCCGAGTCAGATCGGGTCTTCCCGCTAGAAGGAATATCCTTCGTTGACCTTGAGAGCTTGTGATGAGCTAAGTTGGGACACCCCTGCAGGGATTTGAACTTTCGAAAGCCGTGCCCGTGGTTATGGGAAGATGGGAATTGGTTAATGTCCGGTTGTAGGAAACCTAAAGTTGACCTTAATTAAAATACATCAACCGCGTGTGTTACCGTGATGGTCTCTTCTCGGCGGAGTCCGGGAAGTGAACACGGTGTTGGAGTTATGCTTGACGTAGGTTGTTCTAGGATCACTTCTTGATCATAGTTGTTCGACCGTGCTTTTGCCTTCTCTTCTCGCTCTCATTTGCGTATGTTAGCCACCATAAATGCTAGTCACTTGCTGCAGCTCCACCTCATACCTTTTACCCTTCCTATAAGCTTAAATAGTCTTGATCGCGAGGGTGTGAGATTGCTGAGTCCCCGTGACTCGCAGATACTTCCAAAACCAGTTTGCAGTTGCCGATGATACTGTATAGGTGACGCAACCAAGCTCAGGAAGGAGCTCGATGAAGATCTTGCCCTTTGTGTTGTTTCGTTCTAGTTGATCAGTAGTGGAGCCCAGTTGGGGTCGATCGGGGATCTGTGTAGCATTTGGGGTAGTCTTCTTTTATTTTGGCTCCATAGTCGGTCCCTGATTGTATCTGGATGATGTAATGATTTATTCATGTATTTGTGTGAAGTGGCGATTGTAAGCCAACTATGTGTCTCTTTCCCTTATGTATTACATGGGTTGTGGAAGATTACCTAACTTGCGACATTGCTTTCAATGCGGTTATGCCTCTAAGTCGTGCTTCGACACGTGGGAGATATAGCCGCATCAAGGGCGTTACAAGTTGGTAATCAGAGCCTTCCCCGACCTTAGTAGCCCCCACTGCTTGATCGAATTAGCTGACGAGTTGAGTCTAGAAAAAATGTTTTGAGTCATTTAGGAATTATATATCGGAGAGTTTAGGAATTCTTTTTACTCCCCAGTCCCTTCATCGCTCTGGTAAGGCATCCTGACATAGAGTTTTGACTCTTCCCTTCTCAAATTTTACAAAAAAAAATTAGGATCACGCGGGTATCTTCGAATCGTTCTGATCGATTTGTGATGAGAACGTTGTTGTTGGTGCCTCCTGTCATTTAGGGGTTGTGGCAGTGTCCCGGGGAGTTGAGCTCCGAGGTGTTGTCGTCATAATTTTATCGTTGCAGTTCTGGAATACCTGAGTTTAGGTTCGCCGACATCGAAAATCTCTTTTATGCAGTTGTTGGTGAGATAACCTCGACGCCACCCAGTACTGGGGCGGGAGTTCGGAGTATTGCCATAACTCGTATAATGGATGCTTTTCGAAGGTTGAGGTAGACGATTTTCGAAGGTTTCTTGGTTATGTGTTGAAGGATGGATACATCTGGATGTAGGATTTGCTAGCTTTGGGTGAGATATTATGCTTCCCCTGTATCCCCAACACCTGATTGCATAACCGGAAAATTTCGGGAGTTTATAAGTGGGAATTCAAGTAGCTCTTAAGATTTCTTTCTGACGGATGTATGATATGAAATTGGGGTTCGACGTATAGTGGTCCGCCTATTCACGGTTGGTTTTACAGTGGTCTCGTTGTGTCTTAAAGAGTCCTTGGCTATGCCGAGTCGGGGACACTTCGTATGTCATGTGCACTGCCTTGTACATGATGGTCCAGTACGACCGAGCCCGTGTAGGCCCCACCATGAAAACTTCGGACGAAATCTCTATCATATGTTTGTTCCGGCTTATTTTGCAAGCCAAGCCTTTGTTTTGTTTTGAGTTGTGGTATTCGAGTTGCTTCAGAGACAAGTGTTGATTCCATACCAATCCTAAGCGGTGTTCTCATATTTCTATGTGAATACTAATCCTTCTCGATCATCGAGTCTGTCATGTCAATCCTTTTTAACCGGTGTGCTTCTCTTCAAGTGGATCCGATCGTTGCAACATCCGCAAGATCAAGTATCAGTTCTCCTCAACGGTGCTCATTTCATTCGTCCTAAGCTGACTTTGTTTTCCCACCCTCCCACCCTTTTTCTTCAAGGGCTCATATATCTTAATCGAGTATCCATTTTATTCATGTGAAGACTCTTCATTCTTGTCTTTGAATGTTCTTATCCGGTGATGCTCATGAAGATACTAACGGAGCCTCAAGTTCATCATTATTCATTCTTTTCATCTCCGGTGGATTCAAATCAAGCTTTTGGTGTTGATCATATCCTTTTCCTCGTTTTAGAAGTTTTATCATACCGGTGCACCTCATAATCTTCCACTCTTCGCTATTCTTTTGTTCCGGAGTGCTAAAGATATCTCAGAAGATTCGTGTTTCCACTCTTCTTTCATTCAAGCTATTTCGAGGATGTTATATCATTCAAGCCATTCAATTAAAATTGGCGCAATCTATCTTTTAAATCATTCTATCGGTGTTTTCTTTTGAGTGGGCCCTAACCCACAGGTCTTTTCCCAGGATCTTGCCTGACTCTTCTTATTTTCCCGGATCTATCCTAAATTCGTTTCAAAGTTTGACGTAAGAATGAGTTATCATCAGTCAAATGCCTTTCTCCAAGATCTTTCAATTTCTTTTCATCATTGGTTCAACCTCTTCGTTTTTTGGGATTCTCCCGGAGTGCCTCAATAATTCATGATGGTGTTTCTCATCGTCATTCTCAGATTTTGGAAGACCGAAGAAGAGTTTCTCTTTAATCTTGCTCCATTCTCTTCAAGACTCGTGATTCTAGCTTGTTGCCATCCTCTCATAATTGTTTTGATTGTCAGAATTCTTTTCACCCACCCGAAGCATTTCATGAGTTGTTTTCCATTTATTTCCTCCGAAGGCCATCTTTTCAAATATTATTCATTCTCAGCTTTCAGCCATCATTCTCCAAATCTTACTGGTGCGTCATTCAACTATATTCTCTATTCAGTTCGTGATCCCTTCGTTCTCAGGTATCTAAATCCTCTCAAGCATCTTCGTTCATTTTATAATTCTTCCCGGTGTTTCTTTATCTTTTCTTCGGTCATTTCAATTCTTACGGTGGTTCTCCCAAGATTCTTCTTCCTTCGTGTATCATATCAATGCATTCGTGCTTTTCAAATTCTACCGGTGGTTCGTTGAAGACTTTTCCAAGTTTGCGCCATATCTATCTTAATCCTTTCTACGAGAATAAGTAGTATGCCAAATCCATTGTTGGTCATCAATTTGAATTGAAGGATAAGCATAATGTAATTCTTACTCTTGTTTTCATCCAAATGATTCAATTCGATATTCCGGAGGTTCATCATATCACATTCTCGGTTCGAGATGCTTTATCTTGTCTTTTCCCGGTGTTCCAAGCTCTAATTATTACGGAGATCCATCTGAATCATTACAAGGTTTCACCTTGTGTTTCCGATTTCTCTTTATTTTCCTATTCTTTTTTGTTTACGGAGTTGTTGATAAAGGTTCTACATGGTGGTTCATCAAGATTCGTTTCTAAGGAGCTCAAGTTTTCTTCATCTTGCTATCCGGAGTGCAATTCTTTCAACCGTATCATTCGAGGTAGTATTATGTCTTTCTTGATAATTTGAGTTCATGTTTCATGATTCACATGTTGTCAAGAATGAGGTATCTTAAATCCATTAATCTCTTCATTGGAGTTATCCTGGGTTATATTTCACCTAAACCTTTCCCTAAGGATTGTTGCTATTTATGGTGCTCATAAATGACCCAAGTTCTTCTTTCATCCTTCCGGTGAAATAGTTTCTCGTCTCCTTGTGGATATCAATCCAATCTATTATTTTTCGTCAGTGGCAGAATTTCACCTCTTGATTTGGAGATGCTTTCCATAAGACCATATCAAGCTTATCCTTTCATTGTTGGTTTTTTAACTACAATTCCGTTCGACCCTTCTCCTAAAGATGCCTTTTCAAGCTCTTTTGTGGCAAAAGTTGACATTTTCTTCTCCATTCTCCTATTTCAATTATCTATCTTCTATTCTTTTGTTCCGGATGTATTGTGATGTTGCTCTTTTCAACCCATCATCTCATTTTGTCAAAGACCTTGCTTTTTTGTGCTCATCCATTTAACCGGAGTGTTGTGTCCCTTTTGCTCAAGCTATTTCATTTTATCAAGTCTTCATCTCTTTGCAACCGAAGTGCTACCCGAATCGGTTCTTTCTTATTCCTCTTTCTTAACGGAGTGCTTTCAACTTTGTTCTTCTCCATGCCTCGTCTGCCTCCCCTGCTAACACCTCGTCGCTGGGAGCCCCGCTTCAAGTCCCTGCCATGGCTGCTGCCCTTCTGCAGAACCTCGTCGCCAGGGAGCCGTCGTGCCCACCTGCCTCCACCCGTTTCCCCGCCCCCGGCGCCGTTTGCAGCTGTACGAAGACACCAGGGAGTCTTCGCCCCGCCAAGTCCCTCTGTTCGACCCGCATCGATCGCCGGCGTGCGTCCCGCCGAGTCCCTTCGCCATCCCACGCCTGGAGCCGCGCCCCTCCATCCCCTGCGCCTCCATCTCTTCCTTGTCGTGCCGCTCCTCTGTTTTGTTCGAGCAGGAGAGGACGCGCGCGCCTAGCCGCTCGATCCTCTGCTCGTTGACCCTCCGCGCTGACCCAATCGCCCAGCCTCTGCTTCGATCTGCCCACGAGATCCAACGCCAGGCCTCCTCTATTTTTTTCGAACGGGCCAAGCCCATGGTAAGACCAGATCCAGCGCCCCTCCTTTTTTTCCTTCCACTGTTGGGCCAGCCTCTGATTTCGGCCCATATATGTTTTTTTACAGATCTGCGGTTTTAGCATTATTTAGAGGCCATCAGTTTTACAGTTTGGTCCCTAAACTTCATGCATTTAATAACTTCTCAATCGTGCATCGGTTTAAAATAATTTATATATGAAAAATGCTTAGATTTCTGTCTAGTTTCACAATATCCAACTTCCATGCATGTTTGAATTTGTTTAACCTGCTGTTTGCATTAATTTGCTCCTATGCCATGTTAAAATGCTTTAATTCATAACTAAATAACCGTAGTTCGGATTTAAATAATCTTTATATGTAAATGGGGTGGAAAAATGCCTAGTTTAACATGGTGGCATCACTTTGCATGTTTAACAACTCTAAAATTGTGTTTAGGGCAGAACAGTACCAAACCTTAAAATATGCACATATGGGGTTTTACCAGAATTGTTGTTGTTGTTTCCGGCCTCATTTAAACTTGCTTAAATGTGTAGTTTTCTTTAGCCTCACCTCTTGCCATGTTTAAACAACATTTAATATTGTTGAGTACCTAACCGGGAGTGAACCAAATAACTGTTGTGGTGTTTTGTCAATATGCATCCCGATGCATATTGAGCTCCACTTAATTTGTAGGATTGTTTTGTGCATTTTGCCATGCCATGTTTCATTAAACCGGGCATGCATCATACTTGGTTGTGCATCATGCCATGTTTATGTTAAAGCCATCAGCGCTGAGATAGGCCAGACTGATTACAACGCTTCACGCAAGCACTCCCGTGACTTTGGCTCTTCATCCGGCTCTGGAGCTCAGAAGCGCCAGGTGTGGATCCCAAGCACGGCACTGCCACCCAGGTTCATCCCGAGGCCATCCTTTGAGGCGCCTTGTCCCAACCAGCAATTTGCACCGCCCAAGCCCTATGGTGGCCCTGCTGCTAATGTTGCTCCACGCCCCAATGTGGTGACATGCTTCAAGTGTGGAGAGCCGGGTCACTATAGCCGAGAGTGTCCCCAGAACAACAACCCCAATCAAACTGGGGAGTCCGCTGGCTGTGGTAAGCCCGCGGGAAAGACTTTCTATGCCAAGTCGGCCACCACTTCACGTGGCCATGTCAATTATGTTTCAGCCGAGGAGGCTCATGAGGATCCTAACGTCGTCCTTGGTATGCTCCTTGTTAACTGCCATCCGGCATCTGTTCTTTTCGATACTAGAGCATCTCATTCATTCATATCCGAGAGCTATGCTCGATTGCATAACACGACATTCTGTGACATGCCTTCTACCATGGAAATTCAAACCCCTGGCTCTAGATGGCAAACTTCTAAAGTAAGCCATGGGAACGAAATTCTTGTCGATAGACTTGTCTTCCTTGCATCCTTAATAGCTCTCAAGTCCTTGGACATAAACATCATCTTAGGTATGGACTGGATGTCAGCTCATTATGCTAAGATCGATTGTGCCACTAGAACCGTTCAACTTACTCACCCCTCGGGCAAGACATTTAATGTCTTAACTCGAGTGGCCAAGCGCCAACTTTACTCCCTAAATGCCAACCCCCTTCCAGACCTTGAGGATGTTCCGGTAGTACGAGACTTCCCGGATGTCTTTCCAGAAGAACTGCCAGGTGTTCCACCTGACAGGGATGTCGAGTTTGTGATAGACCTTGTTCCAGGAACCGTTCCAATCTCTAGAAGACCCTACAAGATGGCACCCTTAGAACTAGCCGAGCTTAAGAGTCAACTCGATGAGTCCTTGAAAAAGGGTTTCATCCTTCCTAGTTCCTCTCCTTGGGCTTGCCCCGTCCTCTTCGTTAAGAAGAAGGATGGAACGGATCGAATGGTTGTGGATTACCGACCTGTCAATTTGGTCACCATCACGAACAAATACCCGCTTCCCAGGATCAACGATCTGTATGATCAGCTCGCTGGATCCTCAGTTTTTTCCAAGATGGATTTGAGGTTGGGCTACCATCAAATCAAAATCAGAAACAGGGACATTCCCAAAACGGCCTTTGTTACTCGTTATGGCCAATACGAGTACACCGTCATGTCCTTCGGTTTAACCAATGCCCCGGCAACCTTCTCTCGGTTAATGAACTCGGTTTTCATGGAGTACTTGGATAAATTCGTCGTAGTATATCTCGATGACATACTCATCTATTCCAAGAATGAAGAGGAACATGCCGACCATCTAAGGCTGGTATTGATGAAACTTCGAGAGCATCGCCTTTATGCCAAATTCTCCAAGTGTGAATTTTGGTTGCCAGAAGTAACCTATCTAGGCCATGTAATCTCTGGCAAGGGTATTGCTGTCAATCCTGAGCGAGTTCAAGCCGTCCTTGATTAGACTCCACCTGAAACGGTCAAGCAAGTTCGGAGTTTCCTTGGCCTAGCGAGCTATTGCCGCCGCTTCGTCGAGAATTTCTCCAAAGTTGCTAAACCTCTAACTGAACTCCTCAAGAAAGATAAAAAGTTCGAGTGGACTCCACAGTGCGAGTTCAGCTTTCAGGAACTGAAAAGACGCCTGACATCTGCTCCCGTACTGGTACCACCAGATTTCTCCAAGGACTTTATTATCTATTGCGACACCTCGCGACAAGGACTAGGTTGCATACTCATGCAAGATCGTCAAGTAATTGCCTATGCTTCACGACAATTACACCCACATGTGGAAAATTATCCCACACATGATCTAGAGCTTGCAGCTGTAGTCCATGCACTTAAAACCTGGCGACATTACCTTCTCGGTAATCGTTGCGAGATCTTCACCGATCACCAAAGTTTGAAATATATCTTCACCCAACCAGATTTGAATCTCAGGCAAAGACATTGGGTCGAGTTGATCTCGGATTACGACTTAGGAATAACTTACACCCCGGGCAAAGCCAATGTCATGGCCGATGCACTAAGTCGTAAGTCCTATTGTAACAACCTGATGTTACAACAAAGTCAACCACTTCTCCATGAGGAATTTCGTAAGCTTAATCTTCACATTGTTCCTCGGGGATTCCTATCCACCCTGGCAGCGAAACCTACCCTCATGGATCAAATCATAGCTGCCCAGAAGCGTGATAAGGGCATATCTCGGATTAAGGAAAACATTGCTAGAGGAGTTGCTAAATGTTTTTCCATGGATAAGCGAGGTGCTGTCTTCTTTGAGAACCGTTTGGTGGTTCCCAAGAAACACCATCTACGCCAGTTGATCCTTAAGGAAGCTCATGAATCCCCTCTCACCATTCATCCCGGTAGTACTAAAATGTATCAAGACCTACGCCAGAGGTTTTGGTGGACTAGGATGAAGAGAGAAATCGCTCAATACGTTGCTAGCTGCGACGTCTGTCGTCGTGTTAAAGCAGAGCACCAGCGGCCTGCTGGCACGCTTCAACCTTTGGCTATTCCTGAATGGAAATGGGATAAAATCAGTATGGATTTCATCACCGGGTTTCCTAGGACCAAGAGAGGGAATAATGCCATCTTCGTCGTGATCGACCGACTTTCCAAAGTAGCCCATTTCCTACCTGTTCATGAGAGTATCAGCGCTGGCCAGCTAGCCGAGTTATACATCTCCCGAATAGTGTCTCTTCATGGTGTTCCATTGGAAATTAACTCAGACCGTGGGAGTCTCTTCACCTCTCGATTTTGGGAAAGTTTCCAAAATGCTATGGGAACTCGTCTCTCTTTTAGTACCGCCTTCCATCCTCAATCAAGTGGTCAAGTAGAGAGAGTCAATCAAATTCTGGAAGATATGCTCCGAGCTTCTGTTATCTCGTTTGGAATGAGTTGGGAGAAATGCCTTCCATTCGCGGAGTTTGCTTATAACAATAGTTATCAAGCTAGCTTGGGCAAAGCTCCTTTCGAAGTTCTTTATGGACGAAAATGTCGAACGCCTCTTAACTGGTCAGAAACCGGGGAAAGGCAACTCCTTGGCCCGGATATGATTCATGAAGCAGAAGAGCAGGTTCGCGAAATCCGTGAGAAATTGAAAACAGCCCAATCTCGTCAAAAGAGTCTATATGATCGTAAACATAAGCCTATGACTTATGAAGTCGACGAGAAGGCCTACCTTCGGGTTACTCCGTTAAAGGGAACCCATCGTTTCGGTATCAATGGCAAATTGGCTCCTCGTTACATTGGACCCTTTCGCATTCTTGCCAAACGAGGAGAAGTTGCCTACCAATTGGAACTACCTCCGCATCTTTCCAGAGTTCACGATGTCTTCCACGTTTCACAACTCAGGCGTTGCTTCGCGGATCCTATCCGTGGAGTGGACCATGAAACGCTTTATCTACAAGACAATCTCTCTTATCGGGAATATCCCGTTCGTATCCTTGATCAAGCCGAGCGTACCACTCGACGTCAGAATATCAAGTTTCTCAAGGTTCAATGGTCACACCACTCCGATAAAGAAGCCACTTGGGAAAGGGAGGATCGTCTTCGACTTGAGTACCCCACCTTCTTCCCGGAGGATCCTAAATCTCGGGACGAGATTCTTTTGAGTGGGGGTGAGTTGTCACACCCTAGCTAGTTCAAGCATTAGAATGTGCATCATGTCTAAATTCTTCTTAAATTTGAATTGGGGAAGACAGAACCCCCAACACCCCCCTGGAAACAACTAGGGTTTACTAAAATTATTTTCAATGAACCTGAAATGCCCTTCTAAAAAGTTCACCCTCTTTGTCTTAGGTTAGAACCTCTGGCAAAATTGGTGCACAACTTTCTAGGTCATCAGAAGGTCATTGAATTAAATCATAAGTATTTGAATTTGGGCATTTAAATGCTATAAAATAATTTAAATGCTCAAATAATTCTGGGAATAAATGTTTCCTGTTGGAAATATTCTAAACAGAGGCCACATTTATTTTCAGGATTTTTGGAAACGTTTTAGTATTTTATTTAAAGCTAAACAGTTGCAGTTAAATAGAAAACAGAAACAAAAATCAAAAAAAGAGAGAAGAAAGCCCACCTGGGCCTTACCTGTGCTGGCCCAGCCACCTGGCTCGGCCCAGCCTGCTGGCGCTGCCAGTCGTCGTCCTCCTCGCGCCAGAAGGACGCGGAGCGCGTGGCCGGCGCCCGTGGCCACACGCCGGCCACCTCCTGCTTCCGCCGACGCCCGGGAGACGCCCTGAAGTGCCACGCGACCCCCACGTCTTCCTCTCATCCTCGCTCACTCCCCCCCTCGTCTCCCTCATCCTCTCCCACGATGGCCGAGCGCGTCCCTCGCTGCCGATCGCCGTAGTTGCCACCACAGCCACTCCCTTGCCCCTCCGATGAGCCCATTAGCTCCGCCTCGACTCCCTCGTCCTCCCCACTGAGCCACGCATCGCCGGAGGCCCTACATCGCCGCCTTCGCTCTCGTCTTCAACCTCGGGCACCCGAGCCATCTCCGGTCGATTCGCCACCGCCAGGACCTCCCCGAGCTTGCTGACCCCCTCTCCGACTCCGCTTTGAGCTCCTCTTCCTCTTCCCCTAGCTCCCGTGCTCGTTTGGCCCCTGTAGCCGCCGTTTCCACCGCACCCGAGAGCTCCCCGCCGCCGGCCATGGAGCCGTCGTGGCCAGAGCCACTATGGCTCGAAGCCAAGCTCGTAGTTGTTCTCAGTGCAGCACCAGGAACCCATAGCCACCACCAGCTCCTTCTCCCATGCACCGTAGCCTCGAAACCGTCCTCACCCGAATCCGGCGACCGCCAAGCTCGTCGCCGGCGACGTTTCCGGCCACCCCGAGCCCAACTACCACCACCAAATGCTGCGGCTCATTCCCAGCTACCCGTAGATGGTCTCCGCCATCGATTTGGTCGCCTGAGGGCGTTTTCCAAAGCCCTCCGCCGTCTCGGCCTCGCCGGCGACTCAACGCCAGCGGGATTAGCCCTGTTGACCGGTGGTTTGACCACTGACGTGGACTGGGTGGGCCCAGGTTGACTCCTTTGAGTCAATGACAAGTGGGCCCCCCCTCTGCTAATTATCCAGATTAGTTTCTAACTAAAATTAGTTAGTTTAATTAGTATAGTCACTGACTAGTGGGCCCCGCCCAGTAATTAGGCTAACTAAACGTAGTTAGTGCACAGAGTCACTAACCAGTGGGCCCCACCAGTCAGGTTTGACCTGGGCTGGTGCCTTTGACTCGCTGACGTCACAGTGACGCAGTGCTGATGCAATTATTCATTTACTGTAATTATACGTATTTAGGAAATTCCAGAAAATGTTTAAAACTTCTAAAAATCATAGAAATTCAACCATAACTCCAAATGAAATAATTTATATATGAAAAATTATCAGAAAAATTCAATCTATCCATCTGTAATGGTTTCATGCATGACAAAGCAAGTTTACCTTGCTGTTTAAGAAGAATAAGGAAATGCACTATTAAGGCCATGTTTAATGAGCTAATATTTGAATCTTTGATTCAAATGAGTTCATTTCTTTCTGTTATAGCTTGCATTAGGCCAAGACACATTCATATTGCCATGTCATAGCATGCATCATATTGTTGCATATCGTCATGTGTTGATTGTGTTCCGACGTGTTCCTCGTGGTAGGTTCTGCCTCCGAGGATATTCACGAGTATCCAACTGAAGGGAAGTATCCCACTACCACTCCATCAAGCAAGCAACCATTGATCATTCCGATACAAACCCATGTTCTCGCTTCTGCTCCTGTTTACTGCATTAAGACAACGCGATTCAAACTGCTGTGTGCTACGGTAGTTGAACCCTTATCCTCTGCATGACCTGTCATTGCCACAGTAACTAGATGAAACCCACTAGCATGTGTAGGAGTTGATTGAGCCATGTATGTGATTCCTACCTTGCTATGCCTTCTATGCTTAGAGTTGTGTCAGGTCTGGTTCATCTGGGTGATGGGCTGGAGTGAAATGCTTATGTCGGTAATGTGCGGAATGTGTTGAACATGCTTTGGTAAAGGAATCGATGAGAGGCCATGTAGGAGTACATGGTGGGTTGTTTCATTGAGGCCGCCCCTAAGAACTGAGATCTGTATGCGTGATTTAAGATTCAGCTACTACCACACATTGGGCCCTGAAATATGACCCCGCTCGACTTACTGACCCCTCTCGCCTCTGTCCAGGAGTTGCAACTAGTTTCTAGTGTTTGTAGGACATGTGTTGGCGGCCGTGCGTAGCGCTGACCCTAGGGGTGGGCTATGATGCGGTAGATACACCGTGGCCGGGTATGCCGAGCGCCCGTTTGGCGTCTCGGGACCCTGTACACATCGTTTGGGGCCGTTGATGACACCCCGGCTGGATTTCCTTGCGGATGGAACCTGAATAGGCGATAAACCTGGACTAGAGACTTGTGAGGTTAGTCAGGTCGTGGTCTACACCCACGTCGGTTTTCGCTTGAAGTCTGCCGAGCACATGTCGTGTGCAGACGCTAAGTGGTGGAAACATGTGTGACGAAGTACACCCCTGCAGGGTATAAAACTATTTGAATAGCCGCGTCCACGGTAAAGGACTACTTGGTTGCCTATACAGTTCATAGACAAGTTAATGGATACTACTAAAAGACTCAAGATAAGTGTGAGTTCCGAGGATGGCCCTCTCGTAGGATGACGAGGGAGGATCCCCGGTGGAGTATTGTGTTGGTGAGTAGTGGACTCGTGTGCGAAAACTATTTTACTGGTGAAGTTCCGTAGGATAGCTTAGCCAAGAGTCAAAGCTGGCTTGCTGCATTAACCCCACCACCTTCTTGAGAATAAGCATGTATAGTAGGTTCTGATGTCAGACTTGCTGAGTACCTTTGTACTCATGTTTGCTTAATTACTGTTTTCAGACGACAACACCGCCCCCTCCGATGGGTTCTACGTAGACCTTGACGTCAATGAGTGACTAGCCACCCAGGTGGTGATCCTGGCCATGGAGGGCCCTATGTAGATAGACAGGCTTCGAGAAGCCTTCTTTCTTTCTAGAGTCTGTACTCAGACTAGTTGCTTCCGCATGTGCTTGTATGATTGTATGACTTGAGTGTCGGGTCATGTGACCCCTATCTGTATGACATGTTATGTATGGCTCTCTGGAGCCTTTAAATGAAGTACTTGAGTTGTAGAGTTTTGTTGTGGTGCCATGTTGTATGTACTCATATCGGGCATATTGTGTGTATGATTGAAATGCTTGGTATGAGTGGGATCCGACAATCTAGTTGTTTATCCTTGGCAGCCTTTCTTATGGGGAAATGTAGTCTAGTGTTCCCCGAGCCATAGTAGTCCGCTACAGCCCGGTTCACCGGAGTCCTGCTAGCCTAGCACTACTGTTCAGGACACTTGACTGGCCGGCATGTGTTTCACTTCGTTCCTATGTCTGTCCCTTCGGGGAAATGTCACGCGGTGATTTCCGGAGTCCTGCCTAGCCTGCTACAGCCCGGGTTCCCCGGAGTCCTGTTAGCCCAGTGCTACAGCCCGGAATCACTCGTTGATGACCGACATGCTCGATGTGATTCATGTATGCCTGTCTCCATAGGTCTGTGCCATTTTGGGTTCACGACTAGCCATGTCAGCCCGGGTTCTCTGTCATATGGATGCTAGCGACACTATCATAGACGTGAGCCAAAAGGCGCAAACGGTCCCGGGCCATGGTAAGGCGACACCCATGGAATACCGTGCGTGAGGCCGCAAAGTGATATGAGGTGTTACCGGCTAGATCGATGTGACTTGGAATCGGGGTCCTGACATCACCAACCGACGTGTGAGGAGCAGCGGCGTTGGCGGCGAGCTTAACGTGCTTCTGAATAGTGTCGTCCAAGGTTGCCCTGCGCTCCAAGAAGGCCAGCGTCCTATCGTCCTCCTCTTGCATGTAGTAGTCCTTGTGGACGATTTACGCGTAGACGTGGGTGATTATGTCCATGGTGTCTTGCTGCGCCAGGCGTTGCGCGGCGAGCGCGACCTCGAGGTGGACATTCTCCGGCGCGACGACGGGCAGTCGCAGGGCCACCAGTGCGTCGAAGAGGTTGTTACCATAGTGGCCGTTGAGGGTGGTGGGCATCGTAGAGCCTAGGTACGTCGGCTGGAGGCTTACGTCAAAGTTGTCCGCAAGCTTCTTGACAACAGTGAACTTGTCGAGGAAACCGACGAGGACCTCGTCGAACAAGGAGACGAAGCTGTCGTCCAAGCGGCCCCTCGCCCTGGCATCCTCAAGTAATACTCCCTGGAGACGTTCCTCGGTACCGGGCCGCAGGCCGGCGTCGTGGACCATCTGGCACAGTCGGCTGATGCTCGCGCTAATCGCCTCCATGGGTCTAGCATAGCTTCTAGTCAACTGATCTTGCGATTCGAGTGATCACTCAGCCCTTGGTTAGCATGCGTAGGTGCGTAGGATTTCATACTACTCCTCGGCCCTCTACTGCACCTGCCTTTGGCTGTATGATAGGTGGGCCAGCCACCCCCTGGGGCCACGTGTCATTCACCCAAAGGCAGTTGCCGTAAGTCAATGAAGCTGCGTCCCCCTTCGTGCCAGTGCAGTATAGTCATCTCACCGGACCTCTAGTTGGGGCCAAGCGAGAGAAGTTTGATGTTTACTGGTTTATTGGCCCCCTTTGCATTTTGCGCCAAGTTTTGACCTTTGATTTAACTAATAAAATGTTAATGCATGTAAACAAAAATGTTGTGTAAGTCACCTTACGAAAACCAAATAATCCCAAAATACTTAGGCACGGTGCATTAACTCCCTCCTGGTTTCTTATTTCGTGACATATCAACCAATGAGAGATGTGGGCCGTGCATGCTTTCAATGACTTGAGACTACCAAACATGACATGCAGTGTTTAGTTCATTGCATGTAATCCTATTAGTACTCTAGTTAGGAGTAGCAAAAAAACATTATGTTCTCTCGCCGATAGGAATAAAACACCATGTATTTATTTACAGAGGGAGTAGTACATTTTTGGTGACATGCATTACTAGATATTGCTAGTCAAATACTAAAATCTGGATGGACGTGGTAGTACTCCTAAATCTAGACGGTGGTGCTACTAGTACTAGTAGTAGTACTACCAATGTAGGAGTAGTAGTAGGAGTACTAGCACTGTACTATCCGTTGGTCAAATTATTACGTGCTGCTCCTCACAGTGAAGTGACAAGACCCTGCGTCGGAGATGACACCTGAGTATGGGCACCGTGTTCGGCATACCATAGTCAGCCTCACCGTCTGTAGTCACTATCATCATGGCTGTAGAGCTAGCCTGCTTACAACTAGCCCTGTTCGACATAATTTCCCGTGCGTAGATGCCTGTGCATTGCATAGAACACCAAGATTGGGGGTGGACGGCTCCAGCAGTGGCCATCGCGCCAGATTTTTCCATGGCCTTCTACTCCTAGATGTGGTGGGGAGGAGATGAGGCTGATTGTGAGAGACAAGGAGTTGTTTGTAAATATGGAACAAGTGCGGGCATCTTTTTGCAAAAATGGAGAAGCTTGGTTTGTATGCGTCAGATCTAGATCCGACGGCTATTGGTGAAAGATGGGAGGCACAACATCATCACCAACTCAGGACCTGTTTGATTGGGAGGATTTTGAAAATGCAGGAATAGGACACGGCACTATTACAAGTTTCAAACTGATATTACAAATGTTAGGAGTAATGTTGCACCTACGAAGAGGGAATTACTAGGAAGTTTACGTAAGAACTTTCGTTACTTTAGGTGGATGCAACATTATCGTACAAACTAAAATCCACCGCCCTGACAAGTCACTAATGGGCAAATAAGTTTTCGAGTCTCTGGCCACTTGATGTTTCAAAAACAAATTCAGCTTCTACGAAGAAATGAGCTCCATCATGTACCCGCGCGGGTGTGGCCGGGCACGAAGCGTGAGAACGTGCACAGTGCACCTATTCTCTTCTTGTATATGTACACCACCTACGTGGGGTTGTGTGAGAGAGATACAAACCTAGAGAGATATAGTGTGTGGGTTCTTGAGAGTTTTTTTTGTGGGGGGGTCAATAAAAAAATTTAACATATGCAATGTGTGTGAAATAGAGTCCTGGATATAACATATATATAGAGGGGGCGATCCATGAGAAGGGAGTGGAGGTATCATCGGCTTGAGGTGTCCATAGAATTGAAGAGAGGGATGATGCGCGTGTGTGTGTGTGCATGCGCGATCTATAAAGAGTGACATCGAATTTGTGTGTGCCCACGTCAAAGATATAGAGTGGCTGACCTACTGGAACGTGAGATGGGACATGTGCAGTTTGTCTCTGTGGCATGGATACCTACCTGCAGCGCTCGACTATCGGTGTGTGGTGGGGGAAGAGGGAGGCCCAATTAAATATAGAGGTACAATGGCTGGTATATGTGTGGAGGAGGAGAGAGGCCTACCTCATGTATTAGGGAGATCGACCTGCCTCATGTATTAAGGGAGATCGATCGGCATCCATGCATATGTGCAGGAGATGAATAAGGTTGGGAGAGAGACAGAGCTAGAGTGTTGGAGGGGGTGGTAGTGGAGTTGCTTCTAACAAATGGTGGGATAGGCTTGCTAGACAAACGGAGGGCATGCCCGCAATATCAATAAGAGAGGAGATGGCTGCTTGTTGTCTGTGCACGTGCGTCTGAGAGACGGGTCAGGAGGCATGCACGAATGATGAGGGGGGACGATGTGGCTGTGGTAAGCAGACGTAACTACATAGGAAGATCAATCGCCCTTTGTAAGAGAAAGGAGAGACATAACTTTTGGGGTACGCCGATCGATGGGGGGTAGTTAAAGTCGGTCTAGGTATATGTTGGTAGATCGATCGGTATACATGCATGTCTGTGTTAGAAGCAAATGAGGCACGAGGAGAAGGATAGAGAGAGAGGGATGCATGTAGGAGGTGGTATAAGAGGCATACTCTATCGAGGGGGAGCAGTGTGCGAGTACGAGAACGACGAAAAGAGTGGTGGGAGTGAGGCATGGACGGTGAAAAGAGAAGAGGGGAAGCTTGTGTTTGTGCTAGGCACACCTGGCTAGAGAGGCATATCGATCGATGTGTGCCGTAAAGAAGGAGCTGGGGGGCCTACACACACCATGGGTGAACGACCTAAAGTGAAAAGACGAATTTGCGCGATGGAGCTAAAGAATGCTAAGGGAGGGTGAGAGGGATGCGGGCGTGTGCATGCACAAGAGAAAGTTAGCGCTAGCTACAAAGATAAGAGGGTTGTGTGGGTGTAAAAGACGAACAGAGATCATATCTACTTCATTATAAAAAGCGAATTCGGATATTTGAAGAATTTATCATAGTGTTTCAAACCGACGGATGTGTGAATATATATAATGGTGATACACATGGTGTGGTTATGAACATGGTATACTACATGTAATATATTTTATCCCTACTCTTATAAAAAAGGAGTTGTTGATGACAGTGTGCCTGCCATCGTGCATTATAGGCCGTCTGATTTATATCTGGTGGATAGCAAGGAAACTATGATGGTTGAAGTTGGCAACAATCATGATTGTAGATTCTTATTAAAATAGAGAAACGAATTTAAATTTAGTTCGAATTGCAGCGGTAGTATAGACATTTGGAATGCACTAAAATGTTGGTATGAGTAGGTTACATGCATTATATAGCAAGCGAAAAAATTTAATCGGACATAACATGGATTCATACTCCCTCCTTCCATCTATATAGGGCGTAATGAGATTTTTAAGACCGCCTTTGACTATTGACAAGATTAATAGTACATGACATGCACAATGTGAAAATTATATCATTGAAAGAACCTTTCACAGACGAATTTAATGGTGTGCTTTGTGTAAGTTGCATGTCATATATCATTGCTCTAATATTTGGTCAAAGTTAGCATCGAAAAACGCATTAGGCCCTATATAGATGGAGGGAGGGAGTAGCTTTGAATAGCATTTGTATAGTAAAACGGGGCAAGATTCTCTCTTTGTGTGGTGTGAATAGTTTTATTTTTTTCGTTTTCTTTTTGGTTGAGGGAAGTGCGAATTGATTTGGTACGTACAAGTACAATATTACTACATGTTAGGCTTGTCCCTAAAATTCAACCCGTGTCTTGTTATATCCCGAAAATTCAGATATCGTGCTCCCAAATCTGGCGCCTTCACAACCCGCGCCTTGCTATCCCGAAATTACAACGCGCGCGAAAACTTCCTCCAGCTGCCAAATCCCGACACGTGAAATCCCCCTTCTAACCCTGAGCCGAAAGGGCCGCTAGTTCAAATCGGTGGGGGTACTTTTTTAACACACCCTACATTTTGTACAAGCGCGTTCCTAAGTCATGGTTCACCCTCCTCCCATCGCCCCCTTTTCGCCATTCGAAATCCCAGGCCGCCATAACCTCTCCGCTCCAGCCGCGAAACCCCACCTCCTCCGTCCGCCACGTCACCGCTGCCAAGCCGGAGCCTCTTCCCCGACGACGTCGTCCACCGCAACAGCTCGACGTCCCTCGTCCACCTCCCCGGATGAGGATCCGTCGTCCATCTCGTTGTCCCGCCGGTTCAGCCGTCCCGTCCTCCACCTCCAAGGAGCTGATCCGACGATCACCTCATCTATCGCGGCTACTCCATCCCCACAGCGTCGCCTTAACCTGCTCCACCGGAACCGCAGCATCTTCACCGACTCCTCGGACGAAGCCGAGGCCTACTCGGTGCCACCAAAGAGGTTGTACACTCATCGCATCGCACATTCTCCTTAACTCGACCTCCCGGCGCCGACGGTTCTCCATCCCGCACCCCCATGGAGCGGCTACCTTGAAGCCGGCGCCGTGGGCGACATCTCCACGGCGGCTCTCCCCCAGTGCGAGGCCCCTTCGGCGGCGGCGTCCATACCAGTCGGATCTGCTGCTGCTACTCCGGCTCTCGCTCGATCGCTCGCTCGCCCAACTGCTGCTGCTGCTCTCCCCCTCGCTCGTGCTGCTGCTCTGCTCCGATTAAGCCACAGTTCAGTCGACTGAATCGACTTTTGGGTCAGTCGATTTTCAGGGGTTGGGGGGGCTCGCCGGAGTTAAGGAAGAACCACCCGCAGCAGGGACGAGGGCTCGCCGGAGAGGTACCCCACTATCTATCTTAGGCTTCAGGGTGGGGGCGGGGGGCCTAGAGGGCTGGCCGGGGCGGCAGTGGCGAGTAGTTTCGCGGCGGTGAGGCGGCGCTGGGGCCGGCGGTTCGGCCGGTGGTGGTTGGCGGCTCAGGGGGGTGCAGGTTGAAGATGAACTGCAGGCCCTCCCTAAACTACATGTCAGCCTCTCTGCTACCATTGCATTCAGTTTCGACAGTAGCATTCAGATTGCACAGTAAATTTCAGTTTCAACAGTTAAGTTTAGAGTCAACAATTTTTACCTCATCTGTTGTAGTCAGGTGGTTTTTGGTGATGGTAATTTTACATCCATTTTACATCATCTATTGGAGATGCTATTAGAATCCCACTTGAGATTGACGATGTCTGTCTTGTGCTGCTTCAGCCTTGACGTCTTACGGCTCACTAGAGCTGCTCCAACGACAGAACGATCCATCACAACAGAGTAGTGCCATAGACTCCGTCTACAGATTCCTCAGATCTTCCTCCACACCTCCGACAGCCACCTCTGCCTAAACTACTTCAGCGACCAACCCAATGATGCTGAGGTCAACACGGCTGCGACAAAGAGGTTGTACACTTGTTGCATCACTTATTACTATACATTCACGTCGATCCATTAGGGCTATTTTGGTTCAACGGAAAAACATCGATCCACTAGTTGTTACCATCACTCTAAATTTCGGCATGCTCTCCTTACATAATCTCACCATATTTTTGAAGGAAATATGCCCTAGAGGCAATAATAAAATTATTATTTATTTCCTTATATCATGATAAAAGTTTATTATTCATGCTAGATTTGTATTAACTGGAAACATAATACATGTGTGAATACATAGACAAACAGAGTGTCACTAGTATGCCTCTACTAGACTAGCTTGTTAATCAAAGATGGTTATGTTTCCTAACCATGGACAAAGAGTTGTCATTTGATTAACAGGATCACATCATTGGTTGAATGATCTGATTGACATGACCCATTCCATTAGCTTAGCACCCGATCGTTTAGTATGTTGCTATTGCTTTCTTCATGACTTATACATGTTCCTATGACTATGAGATTATGCAACTCCCGTTTGCCAGAGGAACACTTTGTGTGCTACCAAACGTCACAACGTAACTGGGTGATTATAAAGGAGCTCTACAGGTGTCTCCAAAGGTACATGTTGGGTTGGCGTATTTCGAGATTAGGATTTGTCACTCCGATTGTCGGAGACGTATCTCTGGGCCCTCTCAGTAATGCACATCACTTAAAGCCTTGCAAGCATTGCAACTAATGACTTAGTTGCGGGATGATGTATTATGGAACGAGTAAAGAGACTTGCCGGTAACGAGATTGAACTAGGTATGGGATACCGACGATCGAATCTCGGGCAAGTAACATACCGATGACAAAGGGAACAACGTATGTTGTTATGCGGTCTGACCGATAAAGATCTTCATAGAATATGTAGGAGCCAATATGGACATACAGGTCCTGCTATTGGTTATTGACCGGAGACGTGTCTCGGTCATGTCTACATTGTTCTCGAACCCGTAGGGTGCGCACGCTTAAAGTTATGATGACAGTTATATTATGAGTTTATGCATTTTGATGCACCGAAGGTTGTTCGGAGTCCCGGATGTGATCACGGACATGACGAGGAGTCTCGAAATGGTCGAGACATAAAGATTGATATATTGGAAGCCTATGTTTTGATATCGGAAGTGTTCCGGGTGAAATCGGGATTTTACCGGAGTACCGGGAGGTTACCGGAACCCCTCGGGAGATATATGGGCCTTAATGGGCCTTAGTGAAAAAAAAGGAGAGGCAGCCAGGGCTGGGCCATGCGCCCCTCCCCCCTAGTCCGAATAGGACAAGGAGAGAGGGGGCCGGCGCCCCCTCCTTCTCTCTCTCTCTTTTCCCACCTCGCGAATCCTATTCAAACTAGGATTGGGGGAGAAGACCTACTCCCGGAGGGAGTAGGACTCCTCCTGGCGCGCCCTATGATGGCCGGCCGGCCTCCCCCTCTTGAGCCTTTATATACGGAGGTAGGGGCACCCCAGAGAACAACAAGTTGATCCACGTGATCATATTCTTAGCCGTGTGCGGTGCCCCCTTCCACCATAGTCCTCGATAATATTGTAGCGGTGCTTAGGCGAAGCCCTGCTGCAGTAGTACATCAAGATCGTCACCACGCCATCGTGCTGACGGAACTCTTCCCCGACACTTTGCTGGATCGGAGTCCGGGGATCGTCATCGAGCTGAACGTGTGCTAGAACTCGAAGGTGCTGTAGTTTCGGTGCTTGATCGGTCGGGCCGTGGAGACGTACGACTACATCAACCAAACACTTCCGTTGTCGATCTACAAGGGTACGTAGATCATACTCTCCCCTCTCATTGCTATGCATCACTATGATCTTGCGTGAGCATAGGAATTTTTTTTGAAATTACTATGAAACCCATCAGTGGTATCAGAGCCTAGGTTTTATATGTTGATGTTATATGCACGAGTAGAACACAAGTGAGTTGTGGGCGATATAAGTCATACTGCTTACCAGCATGTCATACTTTGGTTCGGCGGTATTGTTGGATGAAGCGGTCCGGACCGACATTACGCGTACGCTTACGCGAGACCGGTTCTCCCGACGTGCTTTTCACATAGGTTGCTTGCGGGTGACAGTTTCTCCAACTTTAGTTGAACTGAGTGTGGCTACGCCCGGTCCTTGCGAAGGTTAAAACAGCACCAACTTGACAAACTATCATTGTGATTTTGATGCGTAGGTAAGATTGGTTCTTGCTTAAGCCCGTAGCAGCCACGTAAAACTTGCAACAACAAAGTAGAGGACGTCTAACTTGTTTTTGCAGGGCATGTTGTGATGTGATATGGTCAAAACGTGATGAGATATAAGTTGTTGTATAAGATGATCATGTTTTGTTGAAGTTATCGGCAACTGGCAAAAGCCTTATGGTTGTCTCTTTATTGCATAAGATGCAAGCGCCAAATAATTGCTTTACTTTATCGCTATACGATAGCAATAGTTGCAAGAGCAATAGTTGGCGAGACGACCATGTGACGACACATTGATATAGATCAAGATGATTGAGATCATGGTGTCATGCCGGTGACAATAGAGATCATGACAGTACTTTGGAGATGGAGATCAAAAGTGCAAGATGATGATGGCCATATCATGTCACATATTTTGATTGCATATGATGTTTATCTTTTATGCATCTTATCTTGCTTTGATTGACGGTAGCATTATAAGATGATCTCTCACTAAATTATCAAGAAGTGTTCTCCCTGAGTATGCACCGTTGCGAAAGTTCTTCGTGCTGAGACACCACGTGATGATCGGGTGTGATAGGCTCTACGTTCAAATACAACGGGTGCAAAACAGTTGCACACGAGGAATACTCAGGTTATACTTGACGAGCCAAGCATATACAGATATGGCCTCGGAACACGGAGACCGAAAGGTCGAGCGTGAATCATATAGTAGATATGATCAACATAGTGATGTTCACCAATGAAACTACTCCATCTCATGTGATGATCGGACATGGTTTAGTTGATTTGGATCACGTAATCACTTAGAGGATTAGAGGGATATCTATCTAAGTGGGAGTTCTTTAAGTAATATGATTAATTGAACCTAAATTTATCATGAACTTATTACCTGATAGTATCTTGCTTGTCTATGTATGATTGTAGATAAATGGCCCGTGCTGTTGTTCCGTTGAATTTTAATGCGTTCCTTGAGAAAGCAAAGTTGAAAGATGATGGTAGCAATTACACGGACTGGGTCCATAACTTGAGGATTATCCTCATTGCTGCACAGAAGAATTACGTCCTGGAAGCACCGCTGGGTGCCAGGCCGGCTGCTGGAGCAACACCAGATGTTGTGAACGTCTGGCGGAGCAAAGCTGATGACTACTCGATAGTTCAGTGTGCCATGCTTTATGGCTTAGAACCGGGACTTCAACGACGTTTTGAACGTCATGGAGCATATGAGATGTTCCAGGAGTTGAAGTTAATATTTCAAGCAAATGCCCGGATTGAGAGATATGAAGTCTCCAATAAGTTCTATAGCTGCAAGATGGAGGAGAACAGTTCTGTCAGTGAGCATATACTCAAAATGTCTGGGTATAATAATCACTTGATTCAAATGGGAGTTAATCTTCCAGATGATTGCGTCATTGACAGAATTCTCCAATCACTGCCACCAAGCTACAAGAGCTTCGTGATGAACTATAATATGCAAGGGATGAATAAGACTATTCCCGAGCTCTTCGCAATGCTGAAAGCTGCGAAGGTAGAAATCAAAAAGGAGCATCAAGTGTTGATGGTCAAAAAGACCACTAGTTTCAAGAAAAAGGGCAAAGGGAAGAAGAAGGGGAACTTCAAGAAGAACAACAAGCAAGTTGCTGCTCAAGAGAAGAAACCCAAGTCTGGACCTAAGCCTAAAACTGAGTGCTTCTACTGCAAGCAGACTGGTCACTGGAAGCAGAACTGCCCCAAGTATTTGGCGGATAAGAAGGATGGCAAGGTGAACAAAGGTATATGTGATATACATGTTATTGATGTGTACCTTACTAATGCTCGCAGTAGCACCTGGGTATTTGATACTGGTTCTATTGCTAATTTTTGCAACTGGAAACAGGGACTACAGATTAAGCGAAGATTGGCTAAGGACGAGGTGACGATGCGCGTGGGAAACGGTTCCAAAGTTGATGTGATCGCGGTCGGCACGCTACCTCTACATCTACCTTCGGGATTAATATTAGACCTAAATAATTGTTATTTGGTGCCAGCGTTAAGCACGAACATTATATCTGGATCTTGTTTGATGTGAGACGGTTATTCATTTAAATCAGAGAATAATGGTTGTTCTATTTATATGAGTAATATCTTTTATGGTCATGCACCCTGGAAGAGTGGTCTATTCTTATTAAATCTCGGTAGTAGTAACACACATATTCATAATGATGAAACCAAAAGATGCAAAGTTGATAATGATAGTGCAACTTATTTGTGGCACTGCCGTTTAGGTCATATCGGTGTAAGGCGCATGAAGGAACTCCATACTGATGGACTTTTGGAACCACTTGATTATGAATCACTTGGTACTTGCGAACCGTGCCTCATGGGCAAGATGACTAAAACACCGTTCTCCGGTACTATGGAGAGAGCAACAGATTTGTTGGAAATCATACATACAGATGTATGTGGTCCGATGAATATTGAGGCTCGTGGCGGATATCGTTATTTTCTGACCTTCACAGATGACTTAAGGAGATATGGGTATATCTACTTAGTGAAACATAAGTCTGAGACATTTGAAAAGTTCAAAGAATTTCAGAGTGAAGTTGAAAATCATCGTAACAAGAAAATAAAGTTTCTACGATCTGATCGTGGAGGAGAATATTTGAGTTACGAGTTTGGTGTACATTTGAAACAATGCGGAATAGTTTCGCAACTCACGCCATCCGAAACACCACAGCGTAATGGTGTGTCCGAACGTCGTAATCGTACTTTACTAGATATGGTGCGATCTATGATGTCTCTTACTGATTTACCACTATCGTTTTGGGTTATGCTTTGGAGACGGCCGCATTCACATTAAATAGGGCACCATCAAAATCCATCGAGACGACGCCTTATGAACTATGGTTTGGCAAGAAACCAAATTGTCGTTTCTGAAAGTTTGGGGCTGCGATGCTTATGTGAAAAAGCTTCAACCTGATAAGCTCGAACCCAAATCGGAAAAATGCGTCTTCATAGGATATCCAAAGGAGACTATTGGATACACCTTCTATCACAGATCTGAAGGCAAGACTTTTGTTGCTAAATTCGGAAACTTTCTAGAGAAGGAGTTTCTCTCAAAAGAAGTGAGTGGGAGGAAAGTAGAACTTGACGAGGTAACTGTACCTGCTCCCTTATTGGAAAGTAGTGCATCACAGAAAACTGTTTCTGTGGCACCTACACCAATTAGTGAGGAAGCTAATGATAATGATCATGAAACTTCAGAACAAGATACTACTGAACCTCGTACATCAAGCAGAGTAAGATCCACACCAGAGTGGTACTGTAATCCTGTTCTGGAAGTCATGCTACTAGATCATGATGAACCTACGAACTATGAAGAAGTGATGGTGAGCCCAGATTCCGCAAAATGGCTTGAAGCCATGAAATCTGAGATGGGATCCATGTATGAGAACAAAGTATGGACTTTGGTTGACTTGCCCAATGATCGGCAAGCAATTGAGAATAAATGGATCTTCAAGAAGAAGACTGACGCCGACGGTAATATTACTGTCTACAAAGCTCCACTTGTCGCAAAAGGGTTTCGGAAAGTTCAAGGGATTGACTACGATGAGACCTTCTCACCCGTAGCGATGCTTAAGTCTGTCCGAATCATGTTAGAAATTGCCGCATTTTATGATTATGAAATTTGGCAGATGGATGTCAAAACTGCATTCCTGAATGGATTTCTGGAAGAAGAGTTGTATATGATGCAACCAGAGGGTTTTTTCGATCCAAAGGGAGCTAACAAAGTGTGCAAGCTCCAGCGATCCATTTATGGACTGGTGCAAGCCTCTCGGAGTTGGAATAAACGCTTTGATAGTGTGATCAAAGCATTTGGTTTTATACAGACTTTTGGAGAAGCATGTATTTACAAGAAAGTGAGTGGGAGCTCTATAGCATTTCTGATATTATATGTGGATGACATATTACTGATCGGAAATGATATAGAATTTTTGGATAGCATAAAGGGATACTTGAATAAAAGTTTTTCAATGAAAGACCTCGGTGAAGCTGCTTACATATTAGGCATAAAGATCTATAGAGATAGATCAAGACGTTTAATTGGACTTTCACAAAGCACATACCTTGACAAGATTTTGAAGAAGTTCAAAATGGATCAAGCAAAGAAAGGGTTCTTGCCTGTGTTACAAGGTGTGAAGTTGAGTCGGACTCAATGCCCGACCACTGCAGAAGATAGAGAGAAGATGAAAGATGTTCCCTATGCTTCAGCCATAGGCTCTATCATGTATGCAATGTTGTGTACCAGACCAGATGTGTGCCTTGCTATAAGTCTAGCAGGGAGGTACCAAAGTAATCCAGGAGTGGATCACTGGACAGCGGTCAAGAACATCCTGAAGTACCTGAAAAGGACTAAGGATATGTTTCTCGTATATGGAGGTGACAAAGAGCTCATCGTAAATAGTTACGTTGATGCAAGCTTTGACACTGATCCGGACGATTCTAAATCGCAAACCGGATACGTGTTTACATTAAACGGTGGAGCTGTCAGTTGGTGCAGCTCTAAACAAAGCGTCGTGGTGGGATCTACGTGTGAAGCGGAATACATAGCTGCTTCGGAAGCAGCAAATGAAGGAGTCTGGATGAAGGAGTTCATATCCGATCTAGGTGTCGTGCCTAGTGCATCGGGTCCAATGAAAATCTTTTGTGACAATACTGGTGCAATTGCCTTGGCAAAGGAATCCAGATTTCACAAGAGAACCAAGCACATCAAGAGACGCTTCAATTCCATCCGGGATCTAGTCCAGGTGGAAGACATAGAGATTTGCAAGATACATACGGATCTGAATGTTGAAGACCCATTGACTAAGCCTCTTCCACGAGCAAAACATGATCAGCACCAAGACTCCATGGGTGTTAGAATCATTACTGTGTAATCTAGATTATTGACTCTAGTGCAAGTGGGAGACTGAAGGAAATATGCCCTAGAGGCAATAATAAAATTATTATTTATTTCCTTATATCATGAAAAAAGTTTATTATTCATGCTAGAGATGTATTAACCGGAAACATAATACATGTGTGAATACATAGACAAACAGAGTGTCACTAGTATGCCTCTACTAGACTAGCTTGTTAATCAAAGATGGTTATGTTTCCTAACCATGGACAAAGAGTTGTCATTTGATTAACAGGATCACATCATTGGTTGAATGATCTGATTGACATGACCCATTCCATTAGCTTAGCACCCGATCGTTTAGTATGTTGCTATTGCTTTCTTCATGACTTATACATGTTCCTATGACTATGAGATTATGCAACTCCCGTTTGCCAGAGGAACACTTTGTGTGCTACCAAACGTCACAACGTAACTGGGTGATTATAAAGGAGCTCTACAGGTGTCTCCAAAGGTACATGTTGGGTTGGCGTATTTCGAGATTAGGATTTGTCACTCCGATTGTCGGAGAGGTATCTCTGGGCCCTCTCGGTAATGCACATCACTTAAAACCTTGCAAACATTGCAACTAATGAGTTAGTTGCGGGATGATGTATTACAGAACGAGTAAAGAGAGTTGCCGGTAACGAGATTGAACTAGGTATGGGATACCGATGATCGAATCTCGGGCAAGTAACATACCGATGACAAAGGGAACAACGTATGTTGTTATGCGGTCTAACCGATAAAGACCTTCTTAGAATATGTAGGAGCCAATATGGGCATCCAGGTCCCGCTATTGGTTATTGACCGGAGACGTGTCTCGGTCATGTCTACATTGTTCTCGAACCCGTAGGGTCCGCACGCTTAAAGTTACGATGACAGTTATATTATGAGTTTATGCATTTTGATGTACTGAAGGTTGTTCGGAATCCCGGATGTGATCACGGACATGACGAGGAGTCTCGAAATGGTCGAGACATAAAGATTGATATATTGGAAGCCTATGTTTGGATATCGGAAGTGTTCCGGGTGAAATCGGGATTTTACCGGAGTACCGGGAGGTTACCGGAATCCCCCGGGAGCTATATGGGCCTTAATGGGCCTTAGTGGAAAAAGAGGAGAGGCAGCCAGGGCTGGGCCGCGCGCCCCTCCCCCCTAGTTCGAATAGGACAAGGAGAGAGGGGGCCGGCGCCCCCCTCCTTCTCTCTCTCTCTTTTCCCACCTCGCGAATCCTATTCCAACTAGGATTGGGGGAGAAGTCCTACTCCCGGAGGGAGTAGGACTCCTCCTGGCGCGCCCTATGATGGCCGACCGGCCTCCCCCTCTTGAGCCTTTATATACGGAGGCAGGGGCACCCCAGAGAACAACAAGTTGATCCACGTGATCATATTCTTAGCCGTGTGCGGTGCCCCCTTCCACCATAGTCCTCGATAATATTGTAGCGGTGCTTAGGCGAAGCCCTGCTGCAGTAGTACATCAAGATCGTCACCACGCCGTCGTGCTGACAGAACTCTTCCTCGACACTTTGCTGGATCGGAGTCCGGGGATCGTCATCGAGCTGAACGTGTGCTAGAACTCGGAGGTGCCGTAGTTTCGGTGCTTGATCGGTCGGGCCGTGGAGACGTACGACTACATCAACCAAATGATTCCGTTGTCGATCTACAAGGGTGCGTAGATCATACTCTCCCCTCTCGTTGCTATGCATCACTATGATCTTGCATGAGCGTTGGAAATTTTTGAAATTACTACGAAACCCATCAATTTTTTCGTATGCATGTCATATATTGTACACAGTCATGCTGAACATGTAGAGAAAAAGAGAAGAGTTTTGCGCGGCAATACAATGTCATGCAGACATCGCTCCATGGTTTGTTCAATGGCAAACCCTCCCCACCCCTCTCCAGATTGTAATCCAGAGGAAGATATCTGTTTTGAGGCGGATTCGGACGCCGCTGACCACTCCTATTTACCCCTCAAGGTGTTTGCTCTACCTTGGCATGATGATGTTAGTCATATCATGCATATGTTGCCTTGCAGTGCCTACTTTTTACATCATATATGTCATCTGCTTAGTTTAGACATGTTTTGTAATGCCACCTGTTTAGTTTCTATATCATATATGGGAATTATACAGTCTCATGTCTTTTAGCCAGCCATAATATATGTGAAATGTGCAATACCATCCTGTTTAACCAGGCATCATATATTTGAATGATATCTTACCCATCCTTTTCTTCATTACATTTCCATTTGTCGACAATGTTTGTACATTAAACTACTCTTCCTGTGAATCAGCCATTTGAGTGGGAGATGGAAAAATCTGGAGTGAAAACAAGGCCTTTAGAGCAGACAGTGCTACCTGTTGAAGCAGATCTCTTGTTGGGTCCCGATAGCTCCTCAGAGATGGATTCAGAGACAGATGACCAGTCCTATTCCCCCACTGAGGTGTATGCTCTAACTTGGCAGGGTTATACTGCTCATATCATGCATACGGTGTCTTGCATTGCATAGTTTAGACATCTTATACACAATATTCAACACCATGTTCTTAGTTCAGACATCATATCGAATGCCCTCTGTTTAGCATATAAATCACATATGTGTATTAAATGATGCGATCCTGATTACTTAGATAACATGTAGGTGAATTATGTCATGCGATCCTGTTTAGTTATTCATCATATCTTTGAATTATGTTATGCTATGCTATCCAGTTTAGATAGACATCATATATGTGAAATTATGTTATGCTATCCATTTTAGTTAAACAATATACATGTCAACTATTCCATGCCCTCTTTTTTTCACACTATCTATTGCACCTGTCTCTCATACAATGTCTGTACATTCAACTATGTTTCCTGTTTATCAGCCATTTGAATTGGAGCGGGTGATGCCAGTATCTAGTGGACTAAAAACACGGTCTTCAAATAAAATAGTGCTACCTCTTGGTGGAGATAGCACCCCGGTTGTACATGCACAAGAACCAGCCTTACCACACATAACCCAAACTCTCACAGATTGTACCCCTACTACGATGGACAGAGAACCAGCTTCACCCAATCTAACCCCAACCCCAGCTGATAGTAACCCAGTTCCTGTTGACACGGCACCATCTCCACCATAGAGCTCCCAAACAAGAGCAGTTAGTAAGGTAGCTCTAGTGCCCAAAGGGCCAGTACTATCATGGCGAACCCCAACTCCACCAGTTAGTACGCCTATTCATGTGGAGGAAGCACAACCAGCTAGTCGTAGTTTAGCATCTATCGTATTTGATGTTGCTAAATCGTATGTGCGTATCTTCCCATCTTGGAAATATTATACTGAAGATGAAGGAAAATGCTAGTTGCAGGTGTTTGTCTAGGAGTTATGTGTAAGTAATGTTATTCATGGCAATTACTTTGCTTCGCCCCATACATCCTACCTCCATGATGGTTATAATACAACAAATTTTCTCATTTTTCTCTATAGAGAAGGACCGATTTGGAAACTCAGGATGAGGTAACCTGTGCTAATACCTCTGCTATCTTCAAGAATGCTTGGTGGCAGTATCGGAATTACCTAAAGAAAACGTACTTCACCCGCAAAGAAACTCATCAAATTCCCTTACGTTCTCCTGAGACACATTTACTGGACGATGACTGGGAACGCCTTGTTCTGTACTGGTCCCGAACCAAGAATGTGGTAAGGTCTATGAGCTCATTTTCTATTTTTAAGTATTATATTCTTGCGTCTTACTGTACTCTGGTCATGTAGAACAAGTGCCTAAACGTGAAGAACAACTGTTCTAATTTAAGATTCCATTGCTACCATAGGACATAGATATATGTTTGTTTGATGCTTTTATTATGTACTAGTACTTGGCAATAGAAGACTTGGTAGTTTAATCCTGTCCACCTCACTAATGAACTGGTTCACCAAAATGAGTTTCATATACTAGTACATGCTAAACTTGTTATGTGTCTGCTTGTTTCTTCTTTTAGAATGCTGACAGAATATTGGGGAAGAGTGCCTTATTAAGCAACGGTAAAGGAAGTAATGCAGATAAGGTTCAGGATAGTGACACATCCTGTCTTGGTTTAGTGTTGGAGTTACTGGCCACTACCGCTTGCACAAGATATTCAAACTCACTGTCTGAATCAGTTCGGTTTCTTGAGTCTCAACTATAAGCTGAAAGACATCGATCAGCTGTGCTGCGACAAGAAGCGGAAGGACTGCGGAAGTCCCTGGAGCATTCAGATGCATACTTTCTGGTGCAACAGCAAGCGTTGGAGGATTTTAGCGCCAAACAGGACAAAGCTAATCAGCTTGCTAAGCTTATTGCCAGCATGGTGGATACCCAGGATAACGTTTCTTGAGCTCTTCTGAAGTTGTTTTAGTTATGCTCTTGTTTTGCTGCCGTGTTTATTTGCACTGGTGGCCAATTTTGACGGCCAGTATATATGATATGCTGCTTTGTTCCCTATATTTGCACTGGTGGCGAACTTTGATGCCTAGTGGATGTAATATGTGTAATAGCCGTGATAGCCTAGCGTTAGTTGATTGCTTATTTATTTCCTTGTTGTCTTGTTTATTTTTTTGCTTGTAGTCATTGCAGTTCTTTTTCTGCAGTTAACTAGTGGATGCAATAACCTATTTTTTAAAACTAGGCCACAATAACCATGGGCTAATATTTACTATAGTGACACTGGGCCTCCTACGGGCCGTAGAAACAGTGGGCCTTCTACGGACCGTAGAAACAGTAGGCCTTCTACGGGCCGTAGAAACAATGGGCCTTCTATGGGCCGTATCATCAATGGGCCTTATACGGGCCGTATGATCGATTGGCCAAACATGGGCCAATAACAGGCCGCATTATGGCCGTAAACGGGCTAGAGTTGGAATCGTCCATTCATGGGCCGACCATAACGGGCCATCATTAATAGGCCGTATTTGATGTCGCTATGAAAATGGCCCAACGTATTAACGGACCACAAACGGGCCGACTGTAACCACGGGCTGAATTTGGCCCAAAAGTAGAAAATGACAGTAACGGGTCGTAAGTAAATGAATGCTGGAAATGAGCCCAAGAATAAATGGGCTCTGAGAAGGCCGGAAGATAACATGGGCTGGAAACGGCCCAACGGAATAACAGGCCGTTAATGGGTATAAAGTGATACACTGTTCATTACAGGCCAGTTTCACCACGGGCCGTCAATGGGTGTAAAGTGATACACTATTCATTACGGGCCAGTTTCACCATGGGCCGTTAATAGGCCAAGAGTTGCATAGGGTCTCATATGGGCTGAAAGACGTCATGGGCCATACATGGGCTAGAAGTGAAAATGGGCTAGAATCATATTGGATGGCCCAGATGACGCTACCGGGCCTAATTCGGATAGGGCGTAACGGGCCTTGGGTTAGCGGGCTGTAAATGGGCTATATGCGAACAGGTCATTAACAGGCTTTACATGGGCCGGCCCGCCAACTTTTGACCAAGTCAAACGGGCCGGCCTTTTCACAGGAATGGGCCTCTGTTGGGCCATGCCACGTGTCGACGTATCATAGGCGCCTATCTGACCCACTGACAAGCTGACACGTGTTTTGTCCGGCCAATAAGAATTTTACACATGGAAATTTCCCATTGGTTGGGGCTGTTAACGGGTTATCGGATCCAAAACCCGACCCGATAGCTTAACAGCGTTTTGTTACGGTGGATGCCACGTGTCGGTCACCCTTGACGAAAGCACTTCTGTGACGCGCAATTTATCGTCATGGAAGTAGACACTTCCGTGATGATAATTTTGGTAATGTCATGGAACACTTCTACGACAGCACAGGTATGACTATCTTGATTCTGTCATAAATTTGTCATGGATGTACATGCATGACAAAAAAAGCGACCTACTGTGACAAAAAATGTATCATCACGGAAGTGTATTTTTTTGTAGTGGGAGGTGGTGGCGGAGGCCGGCGCGCAGCATCCCTGGGACCAGTTCAAGGAGGAGGTGGAGATCATGGAGGAGCAGCAGCAACACAAGAGTATTGTCTTCGATCCAGCCAAAGGTGAGCTTTGCTCTGCTTCTCCATTTGTTCATTGCAGCCCCACTATTCTGTCTGGGTGAACTGGTCCCTACTTAGTTAATTTTTCCTCATGGGAGGAAGAACAAGATAAGGATGAACCAAATCTTGATTAATTGATTGGTAGATGGAGGTTGTTCCCCATTTCCTCTTGCCTAATTGTTTGCTGTTCGCCTTCCTTGCTGGATGGAGACTGCAATCTGCATCATTATTTTCAAAGGATAAACTGAAAAATCCTCCTGGAATTATTATTTCTCCTTCTACTCCTGTACAAACAATTGTCAGTGAATGTTAACCTCGGATTACAAACAATTTATGCACCAATTTAGTTACATGCACTTACTCCTGTACCGATGTTCACATTTCATCTACAGTATCACTCTGTGTGCATTCAGAATCATTCATCTAAAGTATCACTCTGTGTGCATTCAGAATGATTATACTCCAGCAGAAATCCAAGCAATTCTGTATTCTGTACTCTGTATTCTATATAATTATTTTGTCTCTGTGTTCATCCAGCAGAAATCCAAGCAATTCTGATCAAAATTACTACGCGTATGCAGGAGCAGAAAGGAACAGCGAGCAGCGGCTGACCTCGGGCTCTCGATTGGAGTGGAGGGAGGCGACCGGCGAGGGATCTGCGGCTAGCGGGGAAGGATCCGGAGCTGTGATACGTCCATTTTGCATCATGCATTTATATCAATATTTATTGCATTGTGGGCTGTTATTACACATTATGTCACAATACTTATGCCTATTCTCTCTTATTTTACAAGGTTTACACAAAGAGGGAGAATACCGGCAGCTAGGATTCTGGGCTGGAAAAGGAGCAAATATTGGATACCTATTCTGCACAGCTCCAAAAGTCCTGAAACTTCACGGAAGACGTTTTCAGAATATATAAAAAATACTGAGCGCAAGAAGTTCACCAGGGGGGCCACACCCTGCCCACGAGGCTGGGGGCGCGCCCCCCTACCTCGTGGGCCCCTTGGTGGCCCTTTGATGTCCATCTTCTGCTATATGAAGTCTTTCGATGAGAAAAAAATCATAAGCCATCTTCTCGGACGAAACTCCACCGCCACGAGACGGAACCAATCTAGGGCTCTCGCGGAGCTGTTCTGCCGGGGAAACTTCCCTCCGGGAGGGGGAAATCATCGCCATCGTCATCACCAACGCTCCTCTCATCAGGAGAGGGCAATCTCCATCAACATCTTCATCAGCACCATCTCCTCTCAAAACCCTAGTTAATCTCTTGTATCCAATTCTTATCTCCAAGTCTGGGATTGGTGCTATTAGGTTGCTAGTAGTGTTAATTACTCCTTTTAGTTGATGCTAGTTGGTTTAATTGGTGGAAGATCATATGTTCAGATCATATATGCATATTAATACCCCTCTTATTATGAACATGAATATGCTTTGTGAGTAGTTACGTTTGTTCCTGAGGACATGGGAGAAGTCTTGCTATTAGTAGTCATGTGAATTTGGTATTCGTTCGATATTTTGATGAGATGTATGTTGTCTCTCCTCTAGTGGTGTTATGTGAACGTCGACTACATAACACTTCACCATGATTTGGGCCTAGAGGATGGCATTGGTAAGTAATAAGTAGATGATGGGTTGCTAGAGTGACAGAAGCTTAAACCCTAGTTCATGCGTTGCTTCATAAGGGGCTGATTTGGATCCATATGTTTCATGCTATGGTTAGGTTTACCTTAATACTTTTGTTGTAGTTGCGGATGCTTGCAATATAGGTTAATCATAATTGGGATGCTTATCCAAGTAAGGACAGTACCCAAGCACCGGTCCACCCACATACCAAATTATCAAAGTACCAAACGCGAATCATATGAACGTGATGAAAACTAGCTTGACGATATTCCCATGTGTCCTCGGGAGCGCTTTTCTCTATATAAGAGCTTGTCAAGGCTTGTCCTTTGCTATAAAAAGGATTGGGCCACCTTGCTACACTTTATTTACATTTGTTACTTGTTGCTCGTTACAATTATCCTATCACAAAACTATCTGTTACCACTTATTTCAGTACTTGCAGAGAATGCCTTGCTGGAAACCGCTTATCATTTCCTTCTGCTCCTCGTTGGGTTCGACACCCTTACTTATTGAAAGGACAATGATAGATTCCCTGTACTTCTGGGTCATCAAGAGTCTTTTCTGGCGTCGTTGCCGGGGAGTGAAGCACCTTTGGTAGGTGGAATTTGGTAAGGAAAAATTTATATAGTGTGCTGAAATTTACTGTCACTTGTTACTATGGAAAGTAATCCTACGAGGGGCTTGTTCGGGGTATCTTCACCCCGACTAGTAGAGCAAAGAGTTGCTCCTCAACCTACTGAACCTACTAAAAATGAAAATGTCTGCTTCGAAATTCCTTCGGGTATGATAGAAAAATTGCTAGCTAATCCTTTTGTAGGAGATGGAACAAAGCATCCTGATGAGCATCTAATATATGTGGATGAAGTTTGTGGATTATTTAAGCTTGCAGGCGTACCCGGAGATGTTGCTAAGAAGAAGGTATTCCCTTTATCTTTGAAGGGAGATGCATCGACATGGTATAGGCTATGTGATGATACAAGGTCATGGAACTACAAACGATTGAAATTGGAATTTCATCAGAAGTTTTATCCTATGAATCTTGTTCATCATGATCGCAATTATATATATAATTTTTGGCCTCGCGAAGGAGAAATCATCGCTCAAGCTTGGGGGAGGCTTAAATCAATGTTATATTCATGGCCCAATCATGAGCTCTCAAGATAAATGAGTATTCAAAATTTTTACGCTCGGCTTTCTGATAGCAATCGCACCATGCTTGATACTTCTTGTGCTGGCTCTTTTATGATGAAGACTATTGAATTCAAATGGGATTTATTGGAAAGAATTAAACGCAACTCTGAAGATTGGGACCTCGACAAAGGTAAGGAGTCAGGTATGAAACCTAGGTTTGATTGTGTTAAATCTTTTATGGATACCGATGCTTTCCATAAATTTAGCACTAAATATGGACTTGACTCTGAGATAGTAGCTTCTTTCTGCGAATCTTTTGCTACTTATGTTGATCTCCCCAAGGAGAAGTGATTTAAATATCATCCTCCCATAGAAGTAAAAGTATCTGCACCTATTAAAGTTGAAGAAAAGACTATCACTTATAATGATCCTATTGTTCCTACTTCTTATGTTGAGAAACCACCTTTCCCTGCCAGGATAAAGGATCATGCTAAAGCTTCAACTGTGGTTCGTAAAGGCAATATTAAAAGTTATACACCTCCTGAGCAAATTAAAGTTGAATCTGATATTGCTATTGTTAAAGATCTCTTGTCTGATAATATTGATGGGCATGTTATTCATTTCCTTGACGAGACTGCTAGAATTGCTAAACCTTGTGCTAAAGATAAAAACAGTCCTGTGGTAGGCATGCCTGTTATTTCTGTTAAAATAGGAGATCATTGTTATCATGGCTTATGTGATATGGGTGCTAGTGCTAGTGCAATACCTTATGCCTTATACAAAGAAATTATGCATGATATTGCACCTGCTGAGATAGAAGATATTGATGTCACAATTAAACTTGCCAATAGAGATACTATTTCACCAATGGGAATTGTTAGAGATGTTGAAGTCTTGTGTGGGAAAACTAAATATCCTGCTGATTTTCTTGTTCTTGGTTCCCCACAAGATAGCTTTTGTCCCATTATATTTTGTAGACCCTTCCTAAACACTGTTAATGCTAAGATAGATTGCAAAAAGGATGTTGTTACTATCGGTTTAGATGATATGTCTCACGAATTTAATTTCTCTAAATTTAGTAGACAACACCGTGAAGAAGAATTACCTAGTAAGGATGAAATTATTGGTCTTGCTTCTATTGCCGTACCTCCTAGTGATCCTTTAGAACAATATTTGCTAGACCATGAAAATGATATGTTTATGAATGAAAGAAGGGAAAAAGATGAAGTATTCTTTAAACAGGAACCTATTCTGAAACACAATTTGCCTATTGAAATCCTAGGGGATCCTCCTCCACCCAAGGGTGATCCCGTGTTTGAGCTGAAACCGTTGCCTGATACTCTTCAATATGCTTATCTTGATGAGAAAAAGATATATCCTGTTATTATTAGTGCTAACCTTTCAGAGCATGAGGAAGAGAGATTATTGAAAACTCTAAAGAAGCATTGTGCTGCTATTGGGTATACTCTTGATGATCTTAAGGGCATTGGTCCCACTCTATGTCAACATAAAATAAATTTGGAAGAAGATGCTAAACCAGTTCGTGATCATCAACGACGGAAAAATCCTAAAATGAAAGAAGTGGTAAGAAAGGAAATACTAAAGCTCCTTGAGGAAGGTATAATCTATCCCGTTGATGATAGTCAGTGGGTAAGTCCTGTCCATTGTGTCCCTAAGAAGGGAGGTATTACTTTCATTCCTAATGATAAAGATGAATTGATTCCTCAAAGAATTATTACAGGTTATAGGATGGTAATTGATTTCCGCAAATTAAATAAGGCCACTAAAAAGGATCATTACCCCTTACCTTTTATCGATCAAATGCTAGAAAGATTATCCAAACATACACATTTTTGCTTTCTAGATGGTTACTCTGGTTTCTCTGAAATACCTGTGTTAGCCAAAGATCAATCAAAGACCATTTTTACTTGCCCTTTTGGTACTTTTGCTTATAGACATATGCCTTTTGGTTTATGTCATGCACCTGCTACCTTTCAAAGATGCATGATGGCTATATTCTCTGACTTTTGTGCAAAGATTTGTGAGGTTTTCATCGATGATTTCTCCATCTATGGATCTTCTTTTGATGATTGCTTGAGAAACCTTGATCGAGTTTTGCAGAGATGTGAGCAATCTTGAATTGGGAAAAGTGTCACTTTATGGTTAATGAAGGTATTGTCTTGGGGCATAAAGTTTCTGAAAGAGGTATTGAAGTTGATAAAGCCAAGGTTGATGCTATTGAAAAGATTCCATGCCCCAAGGACATCAAAGGTATAAGAAGTTTCCTTGGTCACGCTGGATTTTATAGGAGGTTCATTAAGGACTTCTCAAAAATTTCTCGGCCTCTAACTAATTTATTACAAAAAGATATAGCATTTGTCTTTGATGATGATTGTGTGGAAGCATTTGAAATACTTAAGAAAGCATTGATCTCTGCACCTATTGTTCAGCCACCTGATTGGAATTTACCCTTTGAAACTATGTGTGATGCTAGTGATTATGCTGTAGGTGCTGTTCTAGGGCAAACAGTTGATAAGAAATTAAACGTTATTCAATATGCTAATAAAACCCTAAACAATGCTCAAAGAAATTATGCTACTACTGAAAAAGAATTCTTAGCAGTTGTATTTGCTTGTGATAAGTTCAGACCTTATATTGTTGATTCTAAAGTAACTATTCACACTGATCATGCTACTATTAAATATCTTATCGAAAAGAAAGATGCTAAACCTAGACTTATTAGATGGGTTCTCTTGCTACAAGAATTTGACTTACATATTGTTGATAGAAAGGGAGCTGAGAACCCCGTTCCGGACAACTTGTCTAGGTTAGAAAATGTGCTTGATGACCCACTACCTATTGATGATAGCTTTCTCGATGAGCAATTAAATGTCATAAATGCTTCTCATGCTGCTCCATGGTATGTTGATTATGCTAATTACATTGTTGCTAAGTTTATACCACCTAGTTTCACATACCAGCAAAAGAAAAGGTTCTTCTATGATTTGAGGCATTACTTTTAGGATGACCCACATCTTTATAAATAAGGAGTAGATGGTGTTATTAGACGTTGTGTACCTGAGCATGCATAGGAACAGATCCTACGCAAGTGTCACTCCGAAGCTTATGGAGGACACCATGCTGGAGATAGAACTGCACATAAGGTATTGCAATCTGGTTTTTATTGGCCTACTCTCTTCAAGGACGCCCGTAAGTTCGTCTTATCCTGTGATGAATGTCAAAGAATTGGTAATATTAGTAGACATCAAGAAATGCCTATGAACTATTCACTCGTTATTGAACCATTTGATGTTTGGGGCTTTGACTATATGGGACCTTTTCCTTCCTCTAATGGATATACACATATTTTAGTTGATGTTGATTACGTTACTAAGTGGGTAGAAGCTATTCCAACTAGTAGTGCTGATCATAACACTTCTATTAATATGCTTAAAGAAGTTATTTTTCCAAGATTTGGAGTCCCTAGATATTTAATGACTGATGGTGGTTCACATTTTATTCATGATGCTTTCCGTAAAATGCTTGCTAAGTATGATGTTAATCATAGAATTGCATCCCCTTATCACCCTCAGTCTAGTGGTCAAGTAGAATTGAGTAATAGAGAGCTCAAATTAATTTTGCAAAAGACTGTTAATAGATCTAGAAAGAATTGGTCCAAGAAACTTGATGATGCATTATGGGCCTATAGAACTGCATATAAAAATCCTAAGGATATGTCTCCGTATAAAATGGTTTATGGAAAAGCATGTCACTTACCTCTCGAACTAGAACACAAGGCATATTGGGCTAGGAAAGAGCTCAATTATGATTTTAAACTTGCCGGTGAGAAGAGGTTATTTGATATTAGCTCACTCGATGAATAGAGAACCCAAGCCTACGAAGATGCCAAGTTGTTCAAATAAAAAGTTAAAAGATGGCATGATAAAAGGATACAAAAGCGTGAGTTTAATGTAGGTGATTATGTATTGCTATACAACTCTCGTTTAAGGTCCTTACGTTATCGAGGAGGTGTATCGTTCCGGTGCCATAAACATTAACAACTTCGAAGGCACAAATCCGAAGGTGGTGAACGGTCAAAGAATCAAACATTATATCTCTGGTAATCCATAAATGTTGAAACCAATGTTATTGAAACCGTAACCTCGGAGGAATACATAAGGGACACTTTCTGGAACGTTTCAGACTCCGAAAAGGAATAGGTATGTGGTACGGTAAGTAAACCGACTCCAAATCAGTTTTTAAGGCAATATTTCTCCGTTTTGGAATATTTAGAAAAATAGAAAAATAAGAAGCAGTCCGAGAAGGACACGAGGGATCCACGAGGGTGGAGGGCGCGCCCTACCCCCTGGGAGCGCCCCCTACCTCGTGGGCACCTCGTGCGCTCTCCGGACTCCGTTTTCTTACACGACACGTATTTTGGTCGGTAAAAATTCATTATATAATCTCCTGGGGGTTTTGACTCCCGTATCACGCAAATATCTCTTGTCTTTGTTTTGAGTTGTCCTGCTGCAGATAGAGCAACATGTCGTCCCAGGATTCGGAAGGATAAAGCTATGTGGTTGATTACCTTGCAGATCCTAAGGTCTATGGGGATGTGGAGGATTGTGGTTGGACTACGGAAGAAGAAGAGGACTATGAACCCAAGGGAAAGGAGGAGACGAGCTCAGATGAAGATGAAGTCCCACTACGTCAACCTGGGGACATGCATGTGGAGTTCAAAAAGTCAAGCCTCCCGGGTAGAGTAAAGAAACCTAAGATCGAGTTTATCCATTTTCGCCTCTTGTAGGAAAATAAGCAGGAACTATGCAAAAAGATACTGAGCCTGGAACAGGAGATCAAGGACCTAAGGGACCAAAATTCTGTCCTCAAGCGTAAATTAAGGAAGAAGCCTACGCCATCAACAAAACCATCACCTTCTCCACCAACCAAGAAGAATTGAGTATCTGGTATGGGCACTCCCCTTGGCAACTGCCAAGCTTGGGGGAGTCCCCTGGTATCGTATCACCAGCACTTTTATCTTTACCGTTTTTCTTAGTTCGATCCTTTTGGTAATATCTTGATCTAGTAGAATAAAAGTTCTTAGTATGATCTAGTTGTGAGTTTTGCTTTATAATTCCTCTATGTAATCGAGTCCATGAGCTATATATAATAAAGATTAGTGTTGAGTCAAGGGCTTGATTATTTTGCCATGATCCTAAGTGAATAATAGAAAAGAAAAGGAATAAAAAAGGGGAAACAAAGAGATGATATGAATCTTATGGAGTGTAATGAGCTCACATAGAAAAAGTATGATGAATAAATGTTGTTGAGAGTTGACAAGCATAGTATTGGTCATCGTTGCAATTAATAGGAAGTAATAAAGAAAGAGAGGTCTTCACATATAAATATACTATCTTGGACATCTTTTATGATTGTGAGCACTCATTAAAATATGACATGCTAAAGAGTTGAGTTGGACAAGGAAGACAACGTAATGGGTTATGTTTTATTGCATCTGAGATAAATTATATTGTCATGGATCATCCAACATGGTTGAGCTTGCCTTTCCCCCTCATGCTAGCCAAATTCATCGCACCAAGTAGAGATACTACTTGTGCTTCCAAATACCCTTAAACCAGTTTTGCCATGAGAGTCCACCATACCTATCTATGGATTGAGTAAGATCCTCCAAGTAAGTTGTCATCGGTGCAAGCAATAAAAATTGCTCTCTAAATATGTATGACTTATTAGTGTGGGAGAAAATAAGCTTTATACGATCATGTGATATGGAAGAAATAAAAGCGACAGACTGCATAATAAAGGTCCATATCACAAGTGCAATATAAAGTGACGTTCTTTCGCATTAAGATTTTGTGCATCCAACCAGAAAAGCGCATGACAACCTCTACTTCCCTTTGCGAAGGGCCTATCTTTTACTTTTATCTCCTACCTTGCATAAGAGTCATGGTGATCTTCACCCTTACTTTTTACATTTTATCCTTTGGCAAGCACAGTATGTTGGAAAGATCCTGGTATATATGGCTAATTGGATGTGAGTTTTCATAAACTATTATCGTTGACATTACCCTTGAGGTAAAACGTTGGGAGGCAAAACTATAAGCCCCTATCTTTCTCTGTGTCCGATTAAAACTCCATACCCATAAGTACTACGTGAGTGTCAGCAATTGTAAAAGAATATATGATAGTTGAGTATGTGGACTTGCTGAAAAGCTCTTATACATTGACTCTTTCCTATGTTATGATAAATTGCAATTGCTCCAATGACTGAGATTATAGTTTGTTAGTTTTCAATGAAGTTTACGATTCATACTTGAAATTGTGATTGAATTATTACTCTAGCATAAGAAATCATATGACAAGAATTACATAAGTTGCTATTCTAAGAATGATCATGATGCCCTCATGTTCATATTTTATTTTTATCGACACCTCTATCTCTAAACATGTGTACATATTTTTCGATTTCGGCTTTCGCTTGAGGACAAGCAAGGTCTAAGCTTGGGGGAGTTGATACGTCCACTTTGCATCATGCTTTTATATCAATATTTATTGCATCATGGGCTGTTATTACACATATGTCACAATACGTATGCCTATTCTCTCTTATTTTACAAGGTTTACATAAAGAGGGAGAATCCCGGCAGCTGGGATTCTGGGCTGGAAAAAGAGCAAATATTAGAGACCTATTCTGCACAGCTCCAAAAGTCCTGAAACTTCACGGAAAATGTTTTAAGAATATTTAAAAAATATTGAGCTCAAGAAGTTCACCAGGGGGGCACACCCTGCCCACGAGGGTGGGGGCGTGCCCTACCCCCCTGGGCGCGCCCCTACCTCGTGGGCCCCTTGGTGGCCCTCTGATGTCCATTTTCTACTATTTGAAGTCTTTCGATGAGAAAAAAATCATAAGCCATCTTCTCGGACGAAACTCCGCCGCCACAAGGCGGAACCTTGGCGGAACCAATCTAGGGCTCTGGCAGAGCTGTTCTGCCGGGGAAACTTCCCTCCAGGAGGGGGAAATCATCATAATCGTCATCACCAACGCTCCTCTCATCGGGAGAGGGCAATCTCCATCAACATCTTCATCAGCACCATCTCCTCTCAAAACCCTAGTTCATCTCTTGTATCCAATTCTTGTCTCCAAGTCCGGGATTGGTGCTAGTAGGTTGCTAGTAGTGTTAATTACTCCTTGTAGTTGATGCTAGTTGGTTTAATTGGTGGCAGATCATATGTTCAGATCCTATATGCATATCAATACCCCTCTGATTATGAACATGAATATGCTTTGTGAGTAGTTACGTTTGTTCCTGACGACATGGGAGAAGTCTTGCTATTAGTAGTCATGTGAATTTGGTATTCGTTCGATATTTTGATGAGATGTATGTTGTCTCTCCTCTAGTGGTGTTATGTGAATGTCGACTACATAACACTTCACCATGATTTGGGCTAGAGGAAGGCATTGGGAAGTAATAAGTAGATGATGGGTTGCTAGAGTGACAGAAGCTTAAACCCTAGTTTATGAGTTGCTTCGTAAGGGGCTGATTTGGATCCATATGTTTCATGCTATGGTTAGGTTTACCTTAATACTTTTGTTGTAGTTGCGGATGCTTGCAATAGAGGTTAATCATAAGTGGGATGCTTGTCCAAGTAAGGACAGTACCCAAGCACCGGTCCACCCACATACCAAATTATCAAAGTACCGAACGCGAATCATATGAACGTGATGAAAACTAGCTTGACGATATTCCCATGTGTCCTCGGGAGCACTTTTCTCTATATAAGAGCTTGTCAAGGCTTGTCCTTTGCTACAAAAAGGATTGGGCCACGTTGCTGCACTTTATTTACATTTGTTACTTGTTGCTCATTACAATTATCCTATCACAAAACTATCTGTTACCACTTATTTCAGTACTTGCCGAGAATACCTTGCTAGAAACCGCTTATCATTTCCTTCTGCTCCTCGTTGGGTTCGACACTCTTACTTATCGAAAGGACTACGATAAATTCCCTATACTTGTGGGTCATCAAGCTGCGGCGGAGCAGACAACCGGTGGGGAAAGGCGGCCGCCGGTGAGGGAGCTCCGGACCGTGGCGAGGGAGCTTCCGATCACGGCTGGGAAGGGCTACCAAAGAGGGGATCGGGCTCTGATTGGAGCGGCGCAGACAGCTGGCGGGGAAGAACGCCGGAGATGTGGACGACGGAAGAGCCTAGCGAAGGGGAGGAGTGACGGAGTCCTTTGGGAGGGAAGGAGCGATGGAGGAAGACGA
>NC_041384.1:760487838-760490209 GCF_002162155.2 Triticum dicoccoides
TTTCGGAACGGAAGGAGTATATGTCACTATCAGAATTAATACTTGCAAGTAACGAGTTCAAGGGGATTCAAAACCCTCTTGCCCGCGTTGCGTGCAAGTATGTGCTTTTGTGTGTGTAGGTGTCAAAGACGAGAGTTTGCGTTGTTCTTCTATTGGTTTGATAACCTTGGTTCAACTGATGGAAAAACTTATCTCTACTGTACCGCTTCACCTCTCCTTTTCGAAGAAAATCCCAATGCAGTTTACAAGTAGCATATATCACGAGGAGAAGAGGAGGAAATGACCCCCATGACAACAGTCAAAATGCTTCCTTCAAGAACATATTGAAAGTCACGCAAGGAGCCCTAACAGACTGAAAGTTGTCCCTAAGCATCAATCAATAAACATTACGTATATCGAGTAATGACATTTAATTAAAATGACATATGGTTTACTGGAATATCGTTTAGTTCCTGTTTTGGCAAATCCAGGGTACTCAATATGCCCTATTTTCCGACGTGTCATTTCAAAATTCTCGAAAATTTTCGGCATGACCTTTGCTAAAAATAGAACATACCAAGCACCCGAAATTTGCATGAACAGAAATGAATCTACGTTCCAGCAATACATAGGCCACTCATAGTTCCCTGCAAAATCATTTTACATATCCACTACTAAGGAAAAGCTTATACACAGACTTATAAGTAGCGCCTGTTAAATCAAAGCGTTACTGCTATATAGCAGTAGCGCGGGACAAAACAGAGCACTACTACTACAAAAATAGCAGTAGCGCTTCCCCTATAAAAAGCACTGCTACTATGACGACCAGAATCATTGCTGCCAGGCTTGGTATAGTAGTAGCATGCTTCTACCAACCGCGCTACTACTAACAAAATAGTAGCAGCGCGTTTTAAGGCGAAAGTGCTGCAACTAACAAAAGGAAAAGAAAAAAAAGGGAAGAAGAGAAAAATAGTAGGGAGATAAGCGACAAATTATCAGAGCACTAATTACACTTCATAGGGAAACAAGCCAAGAGCCTTATCTCCACCAACATACAATACCCCTTCCTGTTTTCCATAGTTACAGTGTCATGCCATCATTTTGCCCATTAGAACATGCCAAGAGGAAAGCATTGAGAGTGACCCATACAACACTCCTTTTTTTCCATAACTATAGTGCCATATCATCATTTTGCATATGCGAACATGCTAATTAGAGCCAAGCATTAAGAGTAAACTTAAACACAGTTGGTATACTTGTTTTTGTTGCCGCGAGGCCCTCCACTACCTCACACGGTCTCCTTACCCACACCGTTTTTTTTTCAAACTGATATCACACATCCTCCCCATTTCTGGTTTTTATTACTATATTTACATTATACGTTAATTTTTGCCATTTACCTACATCGATTTCTTGACCCCTAATGACTTCCCACCTCCTTCTCGCCGCCTTTCCTTTTGAGCGCCCGTTCACCTCCAAGTCGCAGCTAAGAGCAACTCTAGCAGAGTTGTCATATTGGCAGCCTTCGTAACACATATGTAGCACGCTACATAATGTTTAGGAGGCTACAGAGACTGTGCGCGAACACATAGTCACCATAAATCAGCATGCATAAATTCCCCGCAAGTAAGGCCCACCTGTCATTGGGTCATAGATTCTTCGGCAATAATCCAAATTTCTGAAGAACACATAAAGAAGCATCGATTTCATCCCTATAAATAGGGCAGTAAATTAGTCGCACTACAACACTAACAATCCGTGGCAATGAATACGGTGGCTGGGGCGTGATTGGCGAGAAATGTGGCAACTTGGGCCCTGATAGCCTGGAAACTTACCTCGACGACGGCGACATTGCGAATCTCAATGCCTGAAAAAGGGCCTCGGCGCTCTTGTCCCAGGCCCGCCATGCATCGGTAGGGGCAGGCATGCGCGGTCCCAAATCCCTCTCTTTCTTTCGATGTCTTGCTTCTGACCCTCATCCATGGCCACTTCGTGAAGTCCGAAAAGGGGCCTGGGGATCCAGCTTCTGCTGCTCCCCCTCATCCCCAGAACTGAAGATGAGAGGGTCACCTTCCGGTGGGCCATTTATGAGGGAGTAGTCGATTGGAGGCGAGCGAGAGGGGATTGGGAGGTATCGGTGAAATAATTGGATAAGGGGGAGAGGGGAGACTGCCACCATTTTTTAAGCCGTCGCAAGCTCATTTAAGCAGGCAGTTTGGGAGGCAACAGACGGCAGACAACCATCTAGGTGTGTGTTCCCTAATGAGAAACATTCTCGTGCTGCTCACATGCTTCTTGAACTCACAAGCAAGCTAGGAGATGATGTCGCATGGTGGCCATCCGATGGTCTACCAAGCGAATTCTAGAGAGCGATCGCGCCATCTAATAGATG
>NC_041384.1:760490554-760512994 GCF_002162155.2 Triticum dicoccoides
AATTCCACCTATAGAGCGAGGAGGAGGAAGATGAAATATCCATCCCCCGCTAGCAGTTGACTTTGGGGCAAGCTCCAAATGACACCTCCAGATATGGAGGAGACCACATATGGAGGGAGCTCGAAAAATATGGCGATTGGGGGTGGATGACGACTCTGATAGTGGATGTTTTTATTACCCCTGGCCTGTGTTCGGCTTTGTGTCGTGAAACTACTTAAAGCCAAGTTCAAAGCAGGTTGTGTAGAGTGGATTGACAAAAGTCACGATAAGTGTCTCATTCTTTGGCAGAAAGTTCAACGATTGGGCTAACTACATATTAAACTGTGAAAGAATTTGTATGATGTTGAACATGTTTCTGTCGAAGCTATCAATTCATCAATGAAAAATATTTTTCTCTGTGTAATGCTTATAGGTAAAGCAAGAAGTAACAACAATTGAAGATATACGCTCTGGAACTAAAGCATGGGATGGGTAAGTACAAACTTGATGGAGATGATATTAGATTTACCATTTTCAATTTTTTGTAATGCAAATCTTATTTTCTTGCTTTAAAGCAATTTGAGGTAGAAACAGTAATATATATGTAGGATTTAGACTCAACCATTGGATAAATATTTTCATGTTTACCCAACTTGCAATTTGGGTTGGAATTATTGTAGCCACCACAAGCCTCAGGACGAACCATCTAGCTAAGCCTAGGCTTAGTGATGGTTAGCTTGGATAAGAATCTATTGGAATTTTCCTGTTAGAGTTTTCCATTTGGGGATGGATATTATATAAAGCTAAGGATAAGCTATGTTGTGCGAAGAATGGATAAACCAGAGGTAATCCTCGGAAAACCCCACTCCTGCATGTATCAACACACCGATGCAACCAAAGCTTATGTCGTGACATAAGTTCGTGGCGGTACCTCATCAGTAATACATACACAGGCCATACATAATTGGCAAAAGAAAACAAAGTAACACATAGCAAAGACCATGTATGCCCCTTGCTCATAATAAATAAAAGTTGTCTTATGATATATCATTTTTTGCGGGTGGTCTTATGATATTAATTGTGGCTAGTTTGAATCCTCATTTTATGTTATGGCTTTTGTTGCAGAAGTCGCGGGAATTGATCGTGGTGTCCTGATGCGTGCTTTGTGGCTGTTGGTACAGAAGGGAAAGACAATTTCTTTAAGGGCACTTCAGTGAACGACAAAGGCGTCAAATTTTCTGCTTAAACTTTGTGCCAACTAACAGATGAATAATAATCTTGATAGATGTCCTTGAAAATAATACATCCCGTCTTAGCCGTATGTATGTACATTGATGACGTCCTTCTGGTCAGCATCGTTCAAACGTCAGTATTTATTTGCCGTCCCGAACTATTGTAATTAGCATTTGATTCATTTCTCGAGTACCATACTTACCTACTATCAGGGCCGGTCCTGAGATTTTGGGCGCCCCGGGCGAGAGTAAAAGTCGGGGCCCTTAATATAGACATCTTAACAATAACATTGAATATAGGTACATGTATTATCAAGCACTTAAATGCATCCAATAATAGTATGCATATCAAATACTTTATAAGTATTACCTTTAATAATAATTCTAACATTCCTTGATGCAAAATCACTTATGATGGGGTCGTTGTCAATATCATCCAATAATTTCTTATCGATTCCATAATGTTGCCAAACCATATAACCTAGGTCATTGGTGACCTCAGATAGTTCCTCACTAATTTCAACTTCAAAAGGCTTCTTTCGGCCTATACAATAGTCACATGTATAGTAAATAAAGATGCGATAAGCAATGGAGATATCAGGATAACAACCAACTTCTCTTGACATGCTCGAAATCTCCATGGCATATATTACAGTCATCTGGCAAAGTGAATCCGCAATTTTCAATTCAGAAATAAGATCAAATACCTCAACATCACATGATCTATGAAGAGAGAAAGTTTCTGCAAATTTTGTGCGCCACTCTTCAAGTTCATTATCATCAATGACTTCATAGTTTCCGAGCTAAAAAATTTCCAAATATATCTTTAAACACCATAGGTTCTTTAAATCTACCCTACAAAGAAGTGGTCGCTATCAACCAAAACAAAAAAATAACTTGGACAGCCTTATCAAATTCTAGAATTTCTCCTCGACAATCACTTTCGTCAAATGTTACTTCTTGTAACATGATGTCTTACCGGAAACAATGGACCTACACTCATTTCATTTGTAGTAACTTTGGCAATTATCAAACTAGCAGAAAACTCCTCATCTCTATATATACATCTTAAAATATTGTGTTATACCTTGTATTTTCTTTCTTTTCCTTTTATCGCTAGCAGATGCATATTTTCTTCCAGATGATATGATGACACAATGCTGAAAAAAATTCATTAATTGTTGAACAGTGCCACTGGGCCGGCTATGCATCTATAGAACCACAATCAGAATACATGTTATACCTCCGATGGCCGAATCAGCGATGGACGGAAACCAGAGCCGGATTACTACAGGCCCCGGCAAATTGAAATCGGCGGCGAGGAACTGATGATCTAAATTAGAATTAGGAGAAAAGGAGAAAGAAACGTCGAGCACACACTAGCGAACAATCGAAGCTTCGGCGGCCGCTAGAAATCGCTGTGTCAATGCGAGATGAAATAGGAAGGGATCAATCACTCCTATTTTTATGTGAAAAAAGGAAAGAAACGATTGCTGCCGCTGTGCCTCGCTGGCCTGCTGCGTGCGTGCTGCATGCTGCGTGAGGCCCAGCCGGCCAGCCCAATAGGGCATTTTTTTCTGCCTCGCTGGACATATAGCCTATGTATGTACATAGGAAGGGGCCCCTGAACTTTGGGGGCCCGGGGCGGCCGCCCCCGCTGCCCCTCCCCAGGGCCGGCCCTGCCTACTATAAAAATCGCCGCCTGTTGTGTGCCTCATAAGGAGGCTCAACTAATTCTAATGAAATATCAGATATATTGAGAACCAAGAAGCATTGTTTGAAATATTTGGGCTTGTTCAAAATGGAAGGAATTTTGAGAACAAAAAACAATGAAATGGGCAAGCTTCATATGTGGAAGAAAGGACTGTATTCTGAAAATTCATGCCAGTTTCTTGTTCAATGGAGGCAGATTCTTGTGACGAGCTCTTTTGAACCTTGATCCATACTAAAATATATTCGTACGGAAGATAGGCTTTCTTCTTGTGTTATTATTATCACTATCACCCAAACATAGAAAAGCTTAATTTTGTTTGCATGAATTTGATTTCTCTATCACCCGTCACTGACTGATTATCCGCACACACACACAACAGTAACAAATTACCCACTACAGGAATATATCGATACACATCTTGCATTGATCAAACTTTAACTGATCTCACAGAATTCAATAAGAACTAACCAGCGTGACAAATCCATCTCAGGCTTATTATTACATAATCCATCAAACGCGACAAACTTGAATTTAACTAACCCTTGGCGACCCTAATCAAAACATAATCTAAGGTATTGCCAAGCCAGAGATGGACAGATGTGCGGATGATCTAGTTGGGAGCGAAGAAGATCTCAGAGTCGAGCCTCTTGGAGCGGAACATCTTTTCCATCTCTGGCGTGGTGTTGAAGGCCGTCTCTAGCACCTCGGGCGATATCGCCTTCCACACCGACGTCCTACCAGCCAAGTGGCTAAAGATCGGGCTGCATTTGTTTTGCACAACACAAACATTAGTTGGTCAAATGATCGATATAACTAGATAAATGCAAAACTATTGATTAAACTTGAATATGTAGGAAAATTACATTTTGAGAAAATGCAAAACATGCCACAATATTGTGCAACTAAGGGTATATACAAAAATGCTAAACAAACGGGAGGAATCCATTCTGTAAGAAACTTTCCTAGTTGCAACTAGAAATAAGTTCATACTTGATTGTTGCAAAACTGAAACAGAATATATGGAACAAAAATAATGCATCAGATCTGCTATACGCATGCATGTTTCCCTACAATTTTACTATCAAAATACAGTCAGAAAAAGATACAGTGGCATTTTTTAATCCACGACTACTGAATGAAATTGAATATGTAGCAGGAAACTTTAATGTCAGACAGGGCAACTAATTAGGGCCATATATACTTGAATTTCGCAAAATTGAAACATAATATACCGAACAAAAATAATGCTAGAAAATGTGATGTACACATGCACATCAAAAGTTCTAGTTGGTCAACTACTAGAGTAAAACTAGTGGTACGTACTTTGGCGTGGTGATGATGGAGAACCACTCCATGCCGGTGTCGTCGGCGATCTTGGAGACGACGAAGAACCTGGGCACGATGAAGAGGCAGCCCGCCTCGGCGCGGGTCTCCAGCACACGGGTGCCGTCGATGCCGACGACCTGGACGCAGCCGCCGCCTCGCACTATGTAGGTGACCTGGTAGGCCGAGTCGCAAGAGAATCCCGGCGAGCACATGGAGCGACCGTCGATCCTCACGAGGTCAGAGCCCAGCCCAACGTCCTTCACCGGTGGCAGGTTGGCCGTGTTGAGCACCACCACGCGGCCGCCGCCCGGGATGTCCACGTCGAGCGGCGCCTCGAGGCAGTTGAGCACCACGCCCTGGCGGTCCTCGGCGCGAGGCTCCGGCATCCGGTGCCCCGCGGCGATCTTGACGATGCTGGAGCCAGGCTGGGTGGAGACGATCTTGGCGGCGGCGTCCTGGTCGAGGTCCCAGGCGCGCGCGACGAACTCGGTGGAGAAGCCCGTGAAGATGCCTGTGGCGCCGGTGAGCTGGAAGTTGGTGAAGCGGCCGGGAGTGTGGCCCTTGGAGGTGTCGCCGAGGAAGAGCACCACCAGCTCCGCGGAGGCGCCCTCGGCGTTGTGCCACCAGGTGACGGCGCCGAAGGGGAGCGCCAGGGTGTCGCCCTCCTTGACGGGGATCACCTTCTCGCTGGCCGCCTCGGGGAGGACGAGGCCGCAGGCGCCGGCGCCCTGGAGCACGTAGGCGATCTTGGCCGAGTCGGAGTAGCTGGGGAGCGCGAGGCCGCCGGCGGAGAGGTGCAGCTTGGCGGCGCCGATGGAGGCCGCGCCGAGCATGGGCAGGTCGGCCGGCGACCAGTCGTAGTAGGCGCGGCCGTCGCTGCCGTAGGCCTTGGCGGGCTTCTTGTGCGACAGGTCCATGGCCATGACCTCGGCGTTGGAAGTGCGCTGCACCATCGTTTCGTTGTCAAGATGAGATTGTACGTGGGAGAGGAGGAGGAAGATCGATTTGAATGGGATGGAGGAAGTGGATGCGGAATGGTCCATATTTATAGTTGCGGGTTTAGAAGATAGATAATGAATCCTAGTTGTTAGAGATAACTGATCGATCGATCCTGATGTGAAACTAATAAGTGTTTACGTGTAACACGCGTCTATTTGGATTAACACATTATACTAAACTTAATACAAGACAATTTATTCATAAATTTAAATTTCCCTATAAAATACAAAATCTTGTACTCCCTACTCGTACAAACAATTTGAAATATCGTTTCTCCTTAAACAACATATCTCCTGTATTAAAAGACCACCCAGTGTTCCCAATGTATAAAACTCAAAATTATTTAGAAGATTCATCATAATTCTTCATATGCACACATTTATGGAAGTATAATCACACATAAAAATGTCACTTAGGACAAGCTAAGGAGCCGTTTCAGTGCCAACAAACTCCAGTCAAGAATTATTATTACAAGACAAAAGCATTAATACGACAACTTGGAACAGTTACTTGAGTACTACACATTTCTTTAAGGGCTCAACATTCTAAAATTTTGACAATATAACAAATATCCTCTCAGTTTGTAGTAATAATGATACGAAGATAAATAATTTGAAAATGGTCTTCAACATGCGTAGGCTACCACTTGTAAGAATAACAGTGGCAAAAAAAGCCAACAAATGCCGGTTTAGAAAGAAAAAAACTGCAGACATACCTCCAATTTTAGCAACTCTAGTGGATAAAACATACCTTACCTCTCAAGTTAGGAAATAGTCAAATGAAAAAATGTACTTCTTATAAGTAGTAGAGATGAAGTCATAAGGATCATGATTCAAGATATTCGGAGAAACATGGTTGGTCTCTCTATATGATGTGAACTCGTCACCTCTACCAAAGTGGTCGTGCGTAATATGTAATGTAGAGTGCAATAATGAAATAAAATAAATGATATGAAAATTTACCATGACCACAAAATATCCTACATTCGTCATGGTCATAATCAATATGCATTTTTTGTTTCTCTTGTATGTGGTCCAAGTTTTCTATCAGGAAAACAGGTTAACTCAACTGTAGATAGGGACGGTATGAAAATGCTCATGTAAAATTACAGTTGCCATGTATCTACTGGACAAACAAATACACTTATGCAAACTTTAGGGTTTTTTAGTAAAACTTATGCGAACTTTATTTTTTTTCACTAAAACTTATGCAAACTTCTGGGTTTTTTTCATGTAAGTTCATGACTGCAAGTAAGGTCTTGGTTCAGCGAATTTGTCTGTGAGTTCACTATGTAGTCGTGACTTGGCCATGTAATAACCGGTAGTCAGTACTTAAAAAAACAGGGATGTCTGTTGCAAGTACGCAAAAATCAGTGAAAAAATAAAGAAAGAAAGAAGGCATTGGTTGCCTGAAACCCAACTGTGTGTGCTCCAGCGCGCCTCTGTTTCTCATTGCCTCATCTCTGGTTCGTGTACTTCTAGATGTGTCACCACCGGCGAGGTAGCGATGACAGTAAAAAAACAACACTCAGTGCTTATCTGATTAGTGTGTGCGTGTGGCGCGTTCGCGTGAAGGCGAGCATCTCCGTCGTTCCGGCCTGCGAGCCGCTGCGGCGACCGTGTCCTCTCACCAGCTGGGCGGCGTTGTCGACGCAGGTGAATCAGTCGTCCAGCTTTGAGGCGACGCCCATGCACCGGGGCGCCCCCACTCGATTTTTTTTGCCCGCTTATACTGGTCCAGAATACTCAGCGTTGCCCCCACTTGAAGGGCGTCTGCGGTGGGTGGTTGTCAGCGTGGGTATTATGGACGGAGCTGAAGTCGACACGGATGCCGACATGTCAGGACGTGAACGAAGTCGTTGCAGTCAGTAGAAAAGTGAACTGGCCTCCAGGCAGAAGACAAAGCGGCGACGGCACGTGTGTGTGTTCGGAGGAAGCCGCAACTCCTCCTCGTGTGTCTCCCACTGTGGCTCGCGTGGGTGGTGGACTGGTGACGGCAGGCGACTCGCGATCGCGATTCCCGAGACGATAGGATGCGCTCGCGATTAGTTTCCTAATAATTAGATGCCTTCATGATTAGTTATCTAATAGGAATTTTTTGTGATTAGTTTCCTAATAATTAGTTGCGTCCATGATTAATTTCCTAATAGGATGCGCGCGTGATTATTTTCCTAATAATGGATGCGCCCGTGATTAGTTTTCTAATAATAAGATGCGTTTATGATTAGTTTCTTAATAATTAGATGCGCCCATGATTAGTTTCTTAATAGGAGTGTTCGTGATTATAGTTTCCTAATTGACCAGACGTGGACTTTCATATTTTCCCCCAAGGTGAAGTACGGTCAGTCAATTTAAATTGCTAAGTGCACACAGAGAATAAATTAGGTTAAGGCTAGCCGTTAGATTGAGTTTAGTGGGACTAATCATGCGGTGGTAATGTATTCGTGTATGTTTTGTGGGGTGCACTTAGAGAAGATCATGTTTGCTCTTTTATAAGTAATATAGAAAAAAGAGTATAGAGAAATTCGGGCACGGCATAAGGCCTTCTTCGGTTAATCCTCCTCCCAAGGAGATTGAAGAAGATTGGAGGGGATTTTGGCTTGTAGAGGGTTTAATCCCCCTCAATCCCTGCCAATCCCAATCAAAATCCACCTCAACCGAACAAGGCCTAAAGGAGTAGCTCAAGAAAACAAAACGCAGGAAAAAAAAACTAAAAACGCTCAGGAAGAGTAAAATAGTTGGAGTACAATTCACTGAACATTTTCTTTTTCTTTTGAGAAAAAATAAAATAGTCACTGACAATTGATTTTCTTCGGCGGAAAAGAGACCATTGATTTTCTATATGATCCAACAGTTACCTTTGATTTTCTATGTGATCCTACGATATTAGACGCTCCTACATGCTGCATCGTGGTTTCGATGTGCCCGTCCCGTCCCCAGAAAGTGGAAGAATTCCATGATCTCACAACTGCATACCAAGCCATCATCGAAGGGCCAAAAACACCACTATAGTGTTTTGAACACCCATGGGTTAGAAATGCTACCACTAGTAGAAAAAGGGTCAAATGTGTAGCACATTAGTGTCGGTTTGAATTTGAGCCGGCACTAATGTGTCCATTAGTGCCGGTTCCAACGGCTAGGTGGGCGGACATCATTAGTATCGGTTCGTGGTGAACCATTAGCACCGGTTCGTGCCACGAACTGGTACTAAAGTGAGTGGTGGCAGGATGTTGTCAGTCCGGGGCCCCTCCAGCACCTTTAGTACCGGGTCGTATCACGAACCGGCACTAAAGGTCGTCCTACATAGACCCTTCGTCCACCCAAGCTCGCTCTGTTCTTCCCCTTTCCCCTCTCCTCTTTATTCTTTTCCCTCTTCCTCTCAAGCTCATCACACATTTTGCCCAAAATTTGTCAAGATTTGAAGGCCCCCATCCATTCAAATGAACCCAAAGGTTAGCAAGTTTGTCCTTTCATCTCTCATTGCTAGATTAGCTCGTGCAATGCTTTATATAGTGATTGATTTTTGAGTTTAGTAATTTGGGAGGAATTATATATATGTGCTAGTATTTGATTTATATGCAATTTGAGGTCAAAAATAACACTTAGTTTGCATATGTAGGTGTGGTTTACTTAGTGCATTCTAAATCTCCGTCGTAACCACCGTCGATCGCCCGCAACGTCCCATCGCGGGCACCCCCTTGTGGTGAGCCTCTTGTTCATGAAGTTTTATATAAAAAATTGATGTTTGTGTGATTTGGATATATAGTTACTCGTATAATTATCTTACCCATACGTTGTTTGTTATACATAGTGCCATGGTTTTGATATCCGTCCCCGTCGGCCCTCGTCCGGATTATGATTCAGATGTGGTATATTCTCTTTTAAAACTATTCATTGCATTTCCTGTTTATGACAAATTATGCCCATCAAGTTGACATAGATATTTGTATGTAGGAGGTCGTTGAACCGTAAATTCCAACCGACCCTATTGTCGAGAGTTAAATTTAGTTGAAAGAGAAAACGGGGATTTGAAGGGAAAAATGAAAAGAATTGAGGGGGAGAAGATGGAATTGGAGTTGCATGTTGCCGATATCGTCGATGATCACAAGATTAACATGGAGAAAATGTGCTTGAAAATTAGAAAGATTAGAAAATATGTCATTCATAGTGAGGCTTGGTATCATTATGCTCTTGGATCAATTGTTACCGTAGTTGCGATCTTGATCGCATTTGTTGTTGCATTTAAATTCTTTAGCTAGAGAGTTATTTGTTTGTTGCATTTAAGTGTTGTATGATCTTTATGTATGAACTTTATGTATTGTATTAATTTGGTGTTTTCGGTGTTGTGTATTGAAGATGAGCCGGCAATGGATGTACGATGACCGATGCTCTCCCGAGTTCATTAATGGCGTGCGTACTTTTCTGCTTGCGGCTGAGGCAAACAAGCGGGCGGATGGTTTTATGCCTTGTCCATGTGTTGGCTGTAAGAATGGTCACAATTACTCTACATCAAGAACCATTCACGTCCACCTGTTTGAGTCCGGTTTCATGCCCCACTATAATGTTTGGACCAAGCATGGAGAAAAAGGGGTTATGATGGAAGACAATGAAGAAGAAGAGGACGACGACAGCTATCATGGCCATGGGTTCCCTGAATACGATGATACAACAATGCGGGAAGAAGCTGAGCTGGTAATGCGGGAAGAAGCTGAGCCGGCAATGCGGGAAGAAGCTGAAGAAGAGGCATCGGATGAGCCCGTTGATGATCTAGGTCGGGCCATTTCCGATGCAAAGAGAAACTGCGCAAGTGATTTGGAGAAGAAGAAGTTGCAGCACATGTTAGAGGATCACAAAAAATTGTTGTACCCGAATTGCGTAGGTGACAAGAAAAAGCTGGGCACCACACTGGAATTGCTACAATGGAAGGCAGAGAATGGTGTGTCTGACAAGGGATTTGGAAAGTTGCTGGTAATGATAAAGAATATGCTTCCAAAGGACAACGAATTGCCCGAGAGTACGTACGAAGCAAAGAAGGTTGTCTGCCCTCTAGGGTTAGAGGTGCAGAAGATACATGCATGCCCTAATGATTGCATCCTCTACCGCGGTGAGTACGAGGATTTGAACGCTTGCCCGATATACGGTGCATTACGCTATAAGATCAGCCGCGATGACCCTGGTGATGTCGAGGGCGAGCGCCTCAGGAAGAAGATTCCTGCCAAGGTGATGTTGTATGCTCCTATAATACCACGGTTGAAACGTTTGTTCCAAAACAAAGAGCATACCAAGGCGATGCGGTGGCACAGAGAAGACCGTAAGAAACACGGAAAGTTGAGAGTACCCGCTGACGGGTCGCAGTGGAGAAAAATCGAAAGAAAGTACGGGAAGGAATTTGCAGATGACGCAAGGAACGTATGGTTTGGTCTAAGCATAGACGGCATTAATCCTTTTGGGGAGCAGAGCAGCAACCATAGCACCTGGCTTGTGACTCTATGTTTGTATAACCTTCCTCCTTGGTTGTGCATGAAGCGGGAGTTCATTATGATGCAGTGCTCATCCAAGGCCCTAAGCAACCCGGCAACGACATTGATGTGTACCTAAGGCCATTAGTTGAAGAACTCTTACAACTGTGGAATGGAACAGGTGTACGTGCGTGAGATGAGCACATGGGGGAATAATTTGACCTAAAGGCGTTGCTGTTCGTGACCATCAATAATTGGCATGCTCTCAGTAACCTTTCAGGACAGACAAACAAGGGATACCACGCATGCACGCACTGTTTGGACGATACCGACAGTATATATTTGGCTAATTGTAAGAAGAATGTGTACCTGGGACATCGTCAATTTCTTCCGAGCAGGCATCCCGTAAGAAAGAAAGGCAAGCATTTCAAAGGTGAGGCGGATCACCGGACAAAGCCTCGCCACTGTACTGATGCTGATGTACATGATATGGTCAAGGATTTAAAGGTGGTCTTTGGAAAGGGTCCTCGTGGACAACCTGTTCCGAATGACGCTGACGGACGCGCATCCATGTGGAAGAAGAAATCTATATTTTGGGACCTGCCCTATTGGAAAGACCTAGAGGTCTCCTCTGCAATCGACGTGATGCACGTGACGAAGAATCTTTGTGTGACCCTGCTTGGCTTCTTGGGCGTGTATGGGAAGACAAAAGATACACCTGAGACACGGGAGGACCAGCAACGTATGCACGGAAAAGACGACATACATCAGGGTCATGCAAGCTACGCTCTTACCAAAGAAGAGAAGGAAATCTTCTTTGAATGCCTGCTCAGTATTAAGGTGCCGTCTGGCTTCTCGTCGAATATAAAGGGAATAATAAACATGGCAGAGAAAAAGTTCCAGAACCTAAAGTCTCATGACTGCCACGTGATTATGACGCAACTGCTTCCGGTTGCATTGAGGGGGCTTCTACCGGAAAACGTTTAATTAGCCATTGTGAAGCTATGTGCATTCCTCAATGCAATCTCTCAGAAGGTAATCGATCCAGAAATCATACCAAGGTTAGAGAATGATTTGGTGCAATGTCTTGTCAGTTTCGAGTTGGTGTTCCCACCATCCTTTTTCAACATCATGACGCACGTCCTAGTTCACCTATGCGAAGAGATTAACGTTTTGGGTCCTCTATTTCTACACAATATGTTCCCCTTTGAGAGGTTCATGGGAGTCTTAAAGAAATATGTTCATAACCGTGCTAGGCCAAAAGGAAGCATCTCCAAGGCCATGAAAATGAGGAGGTCATTGAGTTTTATATTGACTTTATTCCCGACCTTAAGCCAATTGGTGTTCCTAAATCGCGGCATAAGGGAAGACTAGATGGAAAAGGCACGCTAGGAGGGGAACAAATAATATGTATGGACGGACATTCTCTCACTGAAGCACACTGCACAGTTCAACAGAATTCTGCCTTGGTGACTCCGTATATGGACGAACACAAGAATTTGCTACGCTCCAAACACACGGAGCGGTCTGATCACTGGATTACACGTGAACAAACCAGGAGTTTCGCCAGCTGGTTGCAGACATGTACCATGCATGACGCCTCTATTGAAGATGACATGTACTTGTTGTCCCAGTTACCATCTTCGAATATAATGACTTTCAAAGGGTACGAGATAAATGGTAATACATTTTACACGATCGCCCAAGATAAGAAGAGCACCAACCAAAACAGTGGTGTCCGCTTTGACGCAGAAACCTGAAGGAAATATGCCCTAGAGGCAATAATAAAGTTATTATTTATTTTCTTATATCATGATAAATGTTTATTATTCATACTAGAATTGTATTAACCGGAAACATCATACATGTGTGAATACATAGACAAACATAGTGTCACTAGTATGCCTCTACTTGACTAGCTCGTTAATCGAAGATGGTTATGTTTCCTAACCATGAACAAAAGAGTTGTTATTTGATTAACGGGATCACATCACCCATTCCATTAGCTTAGCACCCGATCATTTAGTATGTTGCTACTGCTTTCTTCATGACTTATACATGTTCCTATGACTATGAGATTATGCAACTCCCGTTTGCCGGAGGAACACGTTGTGTGCTACCAAACGTCACAACGTAACTGGGTGATTATAAAGGAGCTCTACAGGTGTCTCCAAAGGTACATGTTGGGTTGGCGTATTTCAAGATTAGGATTTGTCACTCCGATTGTCGGAGAGGTATCTCTGGGCCCTCTCGGTAATGCACATCACATAAGCCTTGCAAGCATTGCAACTAATGAGTTAGTTGCGAGATGATGTATTACGGAACGAGTAAAGAGACTTGCCGGTAACGAGATTGAACTAGGTATTGAGATACCGACGATCGAATCCCGGGCAAGTAACATACCGATGACAAAGGGAACAACGTATGTTGTTATGCGGTCTAACTGATAAAGATCTTCATAGAATATGTGGGAGCCAATATGAGCATCCAGGTTCCGCTATTGGTTATTGACCGGAGACGTGTCTCGGTCATGTCTACATTGTTCTCGAACCCGTAGGGTCCGCACGCTTAAGGTTTCGATGACAGTTTCATTATGAGTTTATATGTTTTGATGTACCGAAGGAGTTCAGAGTCCCGAAATGGTCAAGACGTAAAGATCGATATATTGGACGACTATATTCGGACATCGGAAAGGTTCCGAGTGATTCGGGTATTTTTGGAGGTACCGGGGAGTTACGGGAATACGAGGAAGAAGCAATGGACCTTAATGGGCCCTAGTGGGAAGGACCAGGAGGTGGCGCGCGCCCCTCCCAAGCCCAGTCCGAATTGGACAAGGGGTTTGGGGTGCGGCCCCTCTCTCCCTTCCTTCCTCTCTTCCCACCTTTCCCCCTTTCTCCTAGTTGGACTAGGAAAGGAGGAAACCTAGTCCAACTAGGAGTAGGAATCCTACTCCCCTAGCGCACCCCTCCTAGGGCCGGCCTCGTCCCCCCTTGCTGCTTTATATACGGGGGCAGGGGGGCACCCCATGGACACAACAATTGATCCTTGAGATCTTTTAGCCGTGTGCGGTGCCCCCCTCCACCATAATCCTCGATAATATTGTAGCGGTGCTTAGGCGAAGCCCTGCAAAGGTAGACCATCAAGATCGTCACCACACCGTCGTGCTGACGGAACTCATCCCCGACACTTTGCTGGATCAGAGTCCGGGGATCGTCATCGAGCTGAACGTGTGCTAGAACTCGGAGGTGCCGTAGTTTCGGTGCTTGATCGGTCGGGCCGTGAAGACGTACGACTACATCAACCGCGTTGTCATAACACTTCTGCTGTCGGTCTACGAGGGTACGTAGATCATACTCTCCCCTCTCGTTGCTATGCATCACCATGATCTTGCGTGTGCGTAGGAATTTTTTTGAAATTACTACGTTCCCCAACAGTGGCATCCGAGCCTAGGTTTTATGCGTTGATGTAATATGCACGAGTAGAACACAAGTGAGTTGTGGGCGATATAAGTCATACTGCTTACCAGCATGTCACAATTTGGTTCGGCGGTATTGTTGGATGAAGCAGCCCGGACCGACATTACGCGTACGCTTACTTGAGACTGGTTCTACCGACGTGCTTTGCACACAGATGGCTGGCGGGTGTCAGTTTCTCCAACTTTAGTTGAACCGAGTGTGGCTATGCCCAGTCCTTGCGAAGGTTAAAACAGCACCAACTTGACAAACTATCATTGTGGTTTTGATGCGTAGGTAAGAACGGTTCTTGCTCAGCCTAGTAGCAGCCACTTAAAACTTGCAACAACAAAGTAGAGGACGTCTAACTTGTTTTTGCAGGGCATGTTGTGATGTGATATGGTCAAGACGTGATGAGATATAAGTTGTTGTATGAGATGATCATGTTTTGTTGAAGTTATCGGCAACTGGCAAAATCTTTATGGTTGTCTCTCTATTGCATAAGATGCAAGTGCCCAATAATTGCTTTACTTTATCGCTATGTGATAGCAATAGTTGCAAGAGCAATTGTTGGCGAGACGACCATGTGACGATACATTGATATAGATCAAGATGATGGAGATCATGGTGTCATGCCGGTGAAGATATAGATCATGACAGTACTTTGGAGATGGAGATCAAAGGCGCAAGATGATGATGGCCATATCATTTCACATATTTTGATTGCATATGATGTTTATCTTTTATACATCTTATTTTTGCTTAGTTTGACGGTAGCATTTTAAGATGATCTCTCACTAATTATCAAGAAGTGTTCTCCCTGAGTATGCACCGTTGCGAAAGTTCTTCATGCTGAGACACCACGTGATGATCGGGTGTGATAGGCTCTACGTTCAAATACAATGGGTGCAAAACAGTTGCACACGCGGAATACTCAGGTTAAACTTGACGAGCCTAGCATATACAGATATGGCCTCGGAACACAGAGACCGAAAGGTCCAACGTGAATCATATAGTAGATATGATCAACATAGTGAAGTTCACCATTGAAAACTACTCCATCTCACGTGATGATCGGACATGGTTTAGTTGATTTGGATCACGTGATCACTTAGAGGATTAGAGGGATGTCTATCTAAGTGGGAGTTCTTAAGTAATATGATTAATTGAACTTTAATTTATCATGAACTTAGTCCTGGTAGTATTAGCATATCTATGTTGTAGATCAATAGCTCGCGTTGTTGCTTCCCTGTGTTTATTTTGATGTGTTCCTAGAGAAAATTGTGTTGAAAGATGTTAGTAGCAATGATGCGGATTGGATCCGTGATCTGAGGTTTATCCTCATTGCTGCACAGAAGAATTATGTCCTTGATGCACCTCTAGGTGACAGACCTATTGCAGGAGCAGATGCAGACGTTATGAACGTTTGGCTAGCTCAATATGATGACTACTTGATAGTTTAGTGCACCATGCTTAACGGCTTAGAATCGGGACTTCAAAGACGTTTTGAACATCATGGACTATATGAGATGTTCCAGGAGTTGAAGTTAATATTTCAAGCAAATACCCGAGTTGAGAGATATGAAGTTTCCAACAAGTTCTATAGCTAAAAGATGGAGGAGAATCGCTCAACTAGTGAGCATGTGCTCAGATTGTCTGGATACTACAATCGCTTGAATCAAGTGGGAGTTAATCTTCCAGATAAGATAGTGATTGACAGAATTCTCTAGTCACCATCACCAAGTTAGTAGAACTTCGTGATGAACTATAGTATGCAAGGGATGACGAAAACGACTCCCGAGCTTTTCATGATGATGAAATTGATGAAGGTAGAAATCACGAAAGAGCATCAAGTGTTGATGGTTGACAAGACCACTAGTTTCAAGAGAAGAGCAAAGGGGAGAAGGGGAACTTCAAGAAGAATGGCAAGCAAGTTGCTACTCAAGTGAAGAAGCCCAAGTCTGATCCTAAGCCTGAGACTAAGTGCTTCTATTGCAAAGGGACTGATCACTGTAAGTGGAACTGCCCCAAGTATTTGGCAGATAAGAAGGATGGCAAAGTGAACATAAGTATATTTGATATACATGTTATTGATGTGTACTTTACTAGTGTTTATAGCAACCCCTCAGTATTTGATACTAGTTCAGTTACTATGATTAGTAACTTGAATCAGGAGTTGCAGAATGAACAAAGACTAGTTAAGGGTGAGGTGACGATGTGTGTTGGAAGTAGTTCCAAGATTGGTATGATCATCATCGCACACTCCCTATACTTTTGGGATTAGTGTTCAACCTAAATAAGTGTTATTTGGTGTTTTTATGAATATGATTTGATCATGTTTATTACAATACGGTTATTCATTTAAGTAAGAGAATAAACTGTTGTTCTGTTTACATGAATAAAACCTTATATGGTTACACACCCAATGAAAATGGTTCACTGGATCTCGATCGTAGTGATACACATATTCATAATATTGAAGCCAAAAGATGCAAAGTTAATAATGATAGTGCAACTTATTTGTGGCACTGTCGTTTAGGTCATATTGGTGTAAAGCACATGAAGAAACTCCATGCTGATGGACTTTTGGAATCACTTGATTATGAATCACTTGATGCTTGCGAACCATGCCTCATGGGCAAGATGACTAAGACTCCGTTCTCCGGAACAATGGAGCGAGCAACTGACTTATTGGAAATAATACATACTGATGTATGCGATCCAATGAGTGTTGGAGCTCGCGGCGGGTATCGTTATTTTCTGACCTTCATAGATGATTTAAGCAGATATGAGTATATCTACTTGATGAAACACAAGTCTGAAACATTTGAAAAGTTCAAAGAATTTCAGAGTGAAGTGGAGAATCATCGTAACAAAAATAAAAGTTTCTACGATATGATCGCAGAAGTAAATTATTTGAGTTACGAGTTTGGACTTCAGTTAAAAACAATGTGAAATAGTTTCACTACTCACGCCACCTGGAACACCACAGGATAATGGTGTGTCCGAACGTCATAACCATACTTTATTAGATATGGTGCGATCTATGATGTCTCTTACCGATCTACCACTATCGTTTTGGGGTTATGCATTAGAGACAGCTGCATTCACATTAAATAGGGCACCATCTAAATCTGTTGAGACGACACCGTATGAACTATGGTTTGGCAAAGAAACCTAAGTTGTCATTTCTTAAAATTTGAGGTTGCAATGCTTATGTGAAAAAGTTTCAACCTGATAAGCTCTAACCCAAATCGGAGAAGTGCGTCTTCATAGGATACCCAAAAGAAAATGTTGGGTACACCTTCTATCACAGATCCGAAGGCAATATATTCGTTGCTTTGAATGGATCCTTTCTAGAGAAGGAGTTTCTCTCGAAAGAAGTGAGTGGGAGGAAAGTAGAACTTGATGAGGTAATTGTACCTGCTCCCTTATTGGAAAGTAGTTCATCACAGAAATCTGTTCCTATGACTACTACACCAATTAGTGAGGAAGCTAATGATGATGATCATGTAACTTCAGATCAAGTTACTACCGAACCTCGTAGGTAAACCAGAGTGAGATCCGCACCAGAGTGGTACGGTAAATCCTGTTCTAGAGGTCATGTTACTTGATCATGACGAGCCTACGAACTATGAGGAAGCGATGATGAGCCCAGATTCCGCGAAATGGCTTGAGGCCATGAAATCTGAGATGAGATCCATGTATGAGAACAAAGTATGGACTTTGATTGACTTGCCCAATGATCGGTGAGCCATTGAGATTAAATGGATCTTCAAGAGGAAGACGGACGTTGATAGTAGTGTTACTATCTACAGAGCTAGAATTGTCGCAAAAGGTTTTCGACAAGTTCAAGGTGTTGACTACGATGAGAGTTTCTCACTCGTATCGATGCTTAAGTCTGTCCGAATCATGTTAGCAATTGCCACATTTTATGATTATGAAATTTGGTAAATGGATAAACAAAACTGCATTCCTTAATGGATTTATTAAAGAAAAGTTGTATATGATGCAACCAGAAGGTTTTGTCAATCCTAAAGGTGTTAACAAAATGTGCAAGCTCCAGCGATCCATCTATGGACTGGTGCAAGCATCTCAGAGTTGGAATATACGCTTTGATGAGTTGATCAAAGCATATAGTTTTATACAGACTTGCGGTGAAGCCTGTATTTACAAGAAAGGGAGTGGGAGCACTACAACATTTCTGATAAGTATATGTGAATGCCATATTGTTGATCGAAAATAATGTAGAATTATTCTGCAAAGCATAAAGGAGTGTTTGAAAGGAGTTTTTAAAAAAGAAAGACCTCGGTGAAGCTGCTTACATATTGAGCATCGAGATCTATAGAGATAGATCAAGACACTTGATAAGTTTTTTCAATGAGTATATACCTTGACAAGATTTTGAAGTAGTTCAAAATGGAACAGTCAAAAAAAGAGTTCTTACCTGTGTTACAAGGTGTGAAATTGATTAAGACTCAAAGCCCGACCACGGCAGAAGATAGAACGAGAATGAAAGTCATTCCCTATGCCTCAGCCATAGATTCTATAAAGTATGCCATGCTATGTACCAGATCTATTGTATACCCTACACTGTGTTAAGCGAGGGAATACAATAGTGATCTAAGAGTAGATCATTGGACAGCGGTCAAAATTAGCCTTAGTGGAATAAGGAAATATTTCTCAATTATGGAGGTGACAAAAGGTACGTCGTAAAAAGTTACGTCAATGCAAGTTTTGACACAGATCTGGATGACTCTAAGTCTCGATCTAGATACATATTGAAAGTGGGAGCAATTAGCTAGAGTAGCTCCGTGCAGAGCATTATAGACATAGAATTCGCAAAATACTTACGGATCTGTATGTGACAGACCCGTTGACTAAAATTATTTCACAAGCAAAACATGATCACACCTTAGTACTCATTGGGTGTTAATCACATAACCGATATGAACTAGATTACTGACTCTAGTAAACCCTTTGGGTGTAGGTCACATGACGATGTGAACTATGGGTGTTAATCACATGGTGACGTGAACTATTAGTGTTGAATCACATGGCAATGTGAACTAGATTATTGACTCTAGTGCAAGTGGGAGACTGAAGGAAATATGCCCTAGAGGCAATAATAAAGTTATTATTTATTTCCTTATATCATGATAAATGTGTATTATTCATACTAGAATTGTATTAACCGGAAACATCATACATGTGTGAATACATAGACAAACATAGTGTCACTAGTATGCCTCTACTTGACTAGCTCGTTAATCGAAGATGGTTATGTTTCCTAACCATGAACAAAAGAGTTGTTATTTGATTAACGGGATCACATCACCCATTCCATTAGCTTAGCACCCGATCATTTAGTATGTTGCTACTGCTTTCTTCATGACTTATACATGTTCCTATGACTATGAGATTATGCAACTCCCGTTTGCCGGAGGAACACGTTGTATGCTACCAAACGTCACAACGTAACTGGGTGATTATAAAGGAGCTCTACAGGTGTCTCCAAAGGTACATGTTGGGTTGGCGTATTTCAAGATTAGGATTTGTCACTCCGATTGTCGGAGAGGTATCTCTGGGCCCTCTCGGTAATGCACATCACATAAGCCTTGCAAGCATTGCAACTAATGAGTTAGTTGCGAGATGATGTATTACGGAACGAGTAAAGAGACTTGCCGGTAACGAGATTGAACTAGGTATTGAGATACTGACGATCGAATCCCGGGCAAGTAACATACCGATGACAAAGGGAACAACGTATGTTGTTATGCGGTCTGACCGATAAAGATCTTCATAGAATATGTGGGAGCCAATATGAGCATCCAGGTTCTGCTATTGGTTAATGACCGGAGACGTGTCTCGGTCATGTCTACATTGTTCTCGAACCCGTAGGGTCCGCACGCTTAAGGTTTCGATGACAGTTTCATTATGAGTTTATATGTTTTGATGTACCGAAGGATTTCGGAGTCCCGGATGAGATCGGGGACATGACAAGGAGTCTCGAAATGGTCGAGACGTAAAGATCGATATATTGGACGACTATATTCGGACATCGGAAAGGTTCCGAGTGATTCGGGTATTTTCGGAGGTACCGGGGAGTTACGGGAATACGAGGAAGAAGCAATGGGCCTTAATGGGCCCTAGTGGAAAGGACCAGGAGGTGGCGCGCGCCCCTCCCAAGCCCAGTCCGAATTGGACAAGGGGTTTGGGGCGCGGCCCCTCTCTCCCTTCCTTCCTCTCTTCCCCCCTTTCCCCCCTTCTCCTTGTTGGACTAGGAAAGGAGGAAACCTAGTCCAACTAGGAGTAGGAATCCTACTCCCCTAGCGCGCCCCTCCTAGGGCCGGCCTCGTCCCCCCTTGCTGCTTTATATACGGGGGCAGGGGGGCACCCCATGGACACAACAATTGATCCTTGAGATCTTTTAGCCGTGTGTGGTGCCCCCCTCCACCATAATCCTCGATAATATTGTAGCGGTGCTTAGGCGAAGCCCTGCAAAGGTAGAGCATCAAGATCGTCACCACACCGTCATGCTGACGGAACTCATCCCCGACACTTTGTTGGATCGGAGTCCGGGGATCGTCATCGAGCTGAACATGTGCTAGAACTCGGAGGTGCCGTAGTTTCGGTGCTTGATCGGTCGGGCCGTGAAGACGTACGACTACATCAACCGCGTTGTCATAACGCTTCCGCTGTCGGTCTATGAGGTTACATAGATCATACTCTCCCCTCGCCTTGGTATGCATCACCATGATCTTGCGTGTGCATAGGAATTTTTTTGAAATTACTACGTTCCCCAACAAAACCAAGACGGGAAAGGAAACATGTTATGGTTATATACAGGACATATGGGAACTTGACTATCAACGTGGTTTGAAGGTCCCTTTGTTTCGGTGCAAATGGGTCAATATGACACGAGGCGGGGTAACGGAAGACCCGCAGTACGGAATGACAACAGTGGATCTCAACAATCTTGCGTATGCAGATGAACCATTTGTCCTAGCCAATGATGTGGCACAGGTTTTCTATGTGAAAGGCATGTCTACCAAGTCGAGAAAAAGAAAAGATAAGGAAGTGAATGCATCGTACGATGAGCCAAAGCGGCACATAGTTCTTTCTGGGAAGAGAAACATCGTGGGAGTGGATGACAAGACAGACATGTCAGGAGATTATGAAAAGTTTGATGAAATTGCTCCATTCACAGTGAATATTGACCCGAACATCCAGTTAAATGATGAAGATTTTCCATGGCTACGGCGCAAAGGGACACACGCGAAGTAAAAGTTTCACATCCAAAGATCTAGGATGTGATCGGCTTCACTATCATCACTTTCTTCTTTGTTTCACACCCAGGAGGGAATCTTTGTAATAGTTAGGGTAGCTAGTTATGTGTTTTGGCATTTGAAACGCGAAGAAATTTTATGTGCAAGCAAATTCTTTCATGCATTTACTGATTTTTTCAGCTAAATGACCCTGAAATTGAAAAGCATTTCAAATGAACTCAGAAAAGGTTGAAATTTGGCATGGTATCATAATTTCACCCACATATTATGTGCAAAAAAGTAGAGAGGGTTACCGCAAAAACTAGACGCACTTCGTGTACAAAATGGACAATCTATTTCGAAGTATCAGTGTTTCGGATGAAAACTCATCCGTTACAAAGGCATTTCATTTTTTAAATAACCTAAGCATTACCAAATTGAATATAATGATAAAACATACTAATATTAAACATAAAAAAAAGAATCACTGAAAAATCTATTTTCAAAGTTAAGTTATTCACAAACTAGTGATTCACACAAATTTCAAATAATTCAAAATTTAAACTATTCAAATTTGTAAACTACCGGTACTAACAGAAAGTTTGTAATTTTTTGTACCTAAAGCAAAAATATTCACAAAGAAACTCTAAATACAGCAAAAAAACAATTCAAAAATAAATAAAACAAAAATAAATAAAGCAAAAAATAAGAAAAAAAAAAGCCCACCTACTGCGCCACAGCGGCCTGCATACGACTAGAAACCCAACCTGTTGTTGGGCCAGGATGCAGGCCCGCAAAGGCCCAGTAGGCCCACAGGGCAGCACAGAACATTTAGGCCCAGTAGGCCTCCTTTGGAGAGGAGCTCGAGGGAGCTACCGCACTGGGGCTTATAAACCAGTGCGGACGCCCCTCGGCTAGCGTGGTGGGACTAAACATTTCGCACCGCACCTGCGCCAGCGCACCCCCTTTAGTACCGGGTGGTGGCTCAAACCGGTACTAAAGGGGGGGGGGG
>NC_041384.1:760513182-760513387 GCF_002162155.2 Triticum dicoccoides
GGGGGGGGGGGTCTTTAGTACCGATTGGAGCCACCACCCGGTACTAAGGGGGTGCCGTTCCCGCGGCTTGGCCTGGCCAGAACAGACATTTAGTACCGGTTGGTGGCTCCAACCGGTACTAAAGGTTGTTCTATATGAGAAAACACTTCAAAAAATTTGTCAGTTTCTCATCTCTCCCTCTGCTTCTTTCTCCTCTGCCCCGTCT
>NC_041384.1:760513675-760523045 GCF_002162155.2 Triticum dicoccoides
CCCGTCCCCGTCTCCGTCTCCGTCTCCGTCCCCGTCCCCGTCCCCGTCGCCGCCCCCCGTCATCGCGCCTCGCCAGTGAGCTCCTGCCCCGGCCGCCATGTACCACACATACACACACACACACACCCACACCCACCCACACACACACACACACACGCACGCACACAATCTTTCTGTTTTTTAGTTATAGAATTATTAGAAATGTTAGTTATATAGAAATGTTTTTTAGTTATAGAAATATTAGAAATGTTAGTTATATAGAATTGTTAGTTATATAGAAATATTAGAAATGTTAGTTATATTAGAAATGTTAGTTATATAGAAATGTTAGTTATATAGAAATGTTTTTTAGTTATAGAAAAATTAGAAATGTTAGTTTTAGTTATAGAAATATTAGAAATGTTAGATTTAGTTATACAACTTAGAATTTGCATATATGAAATCACAATCCATCATTTAAAAATGTTACTTTACTTTTGCGGCATATAGTATTTGTTGTCGATGATGCCCGGCCCGCATCCTCGCCGTCGACCCATTCGCGATGACATCCTGCTTCAGAGGACCCATGTCCGGGACTGGGCTCCGCCGGACTAGCACTGGGAGGTGCTACCTTCAGGGGCGTGATGCTTGGTGAGGAACCCGGCCCCGGGTCCCGTCGTCGACCCTCATCTCCTTTGGTGGCGTTCGCGTGGGCCACTTTCGGTGCGGAGGGAGCCGGCCCCGCCGGAGGTGGTACGTCGCCGTATCAGGGAGGAGGACGAGCACGTCCATCGCTACATGGCTGCTATGGACGTCAGGTTCTCCAATACCTGGCAGGTTTTTTGGGGAGATCACCCGAGCTATGATCCAATGATGGTTCCTTCACTTTGGTTGTCCACCGCCTAGATTACTCTCTAGTATTCGATCTTTATTAGCTAGCTAGCTAGTGATGTATTCGATATATAATATTCGAGATGATTTATTCGAGATTATATATATTATTCGAGACGATGTATTCGAGATTATATCTATTATTCGAGACGACGTATCCGAGATTATATTCGATGATGCTTATTATGTACTATGATTGATTCTGTGTTTCCTTATTAATTGATTGCATCCATGCATTGTAATTTGAATATATATATCTTTTGGATTAGTTAAATAAAACCTATGGCGGACAATACCGGCAGAGAGGGAGAAGAGGCCCTGTTCAATATCATACGCAATCCTCGCGGGCCAGATGATGATCAGAATGAAGAAGATTATGACGGCTCCGAATATCTAAACAACACCGGGGAGGGTGATATGATATTCGATCGCGACGACCGAATTGATGAAGTCATGAACTATGAACATGACGAAGAAAATGTTGATCTTGAAAAAACAAAGACCGGCGAGGTATATATATTTATATAAGCAGGCATCTGGTGATCATCACATGTTTTAAATGACTTGAATATAGATTAACGAATCGATCTTTCTTCTTTCAGCCATCCGGATCGAGCAAATATGCAGGCAACAGGAAACCAGGCCCGAACAAAAAGTTGAAGGAGGGCGTAAAGTACAATATCGAGGCCATCAAACCTAATGGCGAACCATTAGCGCCTAAGAAGATTGCGGACAAGTTCATTCGTCAGTACGGAGTTCTTGTGAAGGACCAACTCCCGATGTCCCTTCAAGAATGGAGAGAGCCAGCAAAGCCACGTCCAGGAGATACTTTTGTCAATGACAGACAACAACTTCTGCTTTGGGAAACGCTCATGGAACATTTCACCCTACCAGATCATTTCACAGATGCAGATGTGGAGAAAGTCAAGGACGCTGCTCTTAGGAAGATGGTGGTTGCATTCAACAACCACAAGAATCGTGAATGGGCCAAGTACGTCAAGGGAGGAAGGAAGACTCCGGTATTCGAGGGAACACTAGAGAAGCAAAGTGCTCATTGGGACGATTTCGTGGAATTCAAGGATTCGGAATTATCTAAGGAACGGTCGAGAATAAACAAGGCCAATGCCACAAAAAAGAGTAAGTTCCATAAGCTGGGGCCAGGTAGCTATGCGGTGGGAATGCCTAAGTGGGATAAGTCTGAGAAAGAGATGGAGGATGCAGGTGTCACTCCAAAAACATTGAGCTGGGCCCCCAGGTGCAGGACTTGGTTCTATGCGCATGGGGGGGAGTTGGACCCGAAGACAGGCAAAGTTTCGAAGAAGGCATGTCTGGACGGAGCCGAAGATAAGCTACTTGTTGCAATAGAAGAGGCTCAATCGGGGGTGTTCCAGTACAACAGAGAGAACGACGAGCTTACGCGTGCCCTGGGAAATCCTGAACACCCGGGAAGAACACGAGGCATGGGCGCTATTCCGTGGTATGAGGGGTTTTCGGACTGGAATGCCGACTACAGAACCCGTGCGAGAAAGAAGATTGCGGAGGAGAAGAAGAGGAAGATGGAGGAGGAGCAGAGGAAGCTGGACTATGAACGCCTTCAAGGCCTAGAATCAGCGCACGCGGACTTGGCAGTCAAATTCCAGCGGCGGCAGGAGCAGATCGACTCACTTAGCCAGCAAAGGGGGTCTTAGCAGCTGCAGGAGCTAGCGGATGATCCATCATTGGATAGCACCGTCCCATCCACGCCAAGAAGCAGCGTGGGTTCCGCCCCGGGCGACGCATTGCTGGATAGCTACCTAGTGGATGACATCATGGAGAACACTAACTGCGAGCTACACTTCAAAATGAAGAACATATCCATGAAGGTGGTGGACGCCCTTGCTTTTACAAATCCCCCCGAGGCAACCTTCCATTGCAACCCGTTTCCAGCGGGCTATGCTCGTGTCTTGGTTGATGAGGTGGTGGACAAATATTCGGGGCTAGAGCTTGACATTCCTGAAGGTGACGATGAGCACACACTGGGAGAGGCCAACCATCGTATCATCCTATGGAGAAAGGATTGCATCATCTTTCGAAGGCCACCGACACCGCGTCATCCGACTCCTCGTCGAAGTCCGCCACCGAGTCAGCAGACTCCCGCTCCTCCAAGTCCACCAACGCGTCAGGCCACTCCTCCTCGAAGTCCGGCACAGCTTCAGGCCACTCCTCCTCCTCCAAGTCCGGCAAAGCGTCATACCACTCCTCCTCCAAGTCCGGCACAGCTTCAGGCCACTCCTCCTCCAAGTCCGGCACAGCTTCAAGCCACTCCTCCTCCTCCTCTAACTCAGCCACGTCAGCCGTCTTCGCCGCCTCAGCAATCACGGAAGAGAGCTGCCTCAACTATGGTGCGTAGCGGTACAAGTCGAGGTAGTACTGGAGGTACAGGCGGAGGCAAGCAATTTCAATATGGTTCAAGCCTCGCGCCTCTTCCGCAGAGGCCTTAGGACAAGTCCGAGGAGGAAAATGTAGCCATACCGAAGGCCGAGGTGGAAGCCCATTTTGCACCGAAACCGCCACTGCCGCCAAGGGAGAAAGTGCCTGAGGAAAAGATTGACCACTTCATTCGTATGGCTAGAGCACCAGCTCCTAAGCCTGTTGACACAGACTATGAGCGCCACATCAAGAAGTTAAATCGAGCATGTCTACAGAAAGAGGCGAGCTCGAGCTCGAGCAAATCAGCTGGCAAAAGGAGCGGTAAAACTGTTCCCCAGCTGGAGAACAGGCGGCGCAATCAATCCCCCCGCTTGTTGTGCCAACAACACATGAGAGTAGGCGCGCCCAATATTATTGTGGGCAAACCGTTAATGTTTCCCGGGCTGGGCGATGTGGTAATAACCGAGGAGCATATTGAGCAGGCTGAAACGCTCATGATCACTGTTGGACAACTCCTTGATATCGAGCCCATGTCTCCGACTAGAGAGGAGGAAATAAAACGGAAATATGTCTGGGCCAACCTTTGGTCGAGTCAGACGAGGTCAAGAAGCTCCCAACGAGAATGTATGAATTGCATCAATGGTACATGGACATTACCAAGATTTCCAATCGAAAGTCCCTCATGGTGAATGTCAAGAAGGATCATTACTACCATGAGAAAGCTATGTCCGTTGAGTATTCAGAACTATTTCAGCTATACAATCAAGACGCACTCGACAAATCTATCGTCAGTTGCTATTGTCTGTAAGTGATTTCTTTCTGTAATTTAAGTCTCAAGCTAGTTGTAGTGATCATTTTGATCAATCATTACCTGTATAATTATCCTTACTATATTCTTTTCTGTGGTATTATGCAGGATGAAGATTTATGAAATGAAAAAAGGTGGACACTATGGCATTGGGTCGACCCAAATACCATTAATGAATACACATGGAAATTAGATCCATATTACGAAAAAAGTGTAGACGAAAGCACGCTAGAGTTCTTCAAGCGCCTCAAATACAATGAAGATATACTACTTCCTTACAACTTCGAGTGAGTCACACTGTCTTCTACTACAAATTTTGTTTTTGCCTACTAGCTAGCTACATGTTTTTTCTTACATATGCCCGCTTAATTAAGACACGCAAACGTGTGTGCATGCAGATTTCATTGTATCTTGTTAATCATTAAAGTTGATGAAGGAACAGTTGAAGTACTAGACCCACTACTTAAGAAACCAGCTGACTACACCATCGTGAAGGGGATAGTCAACAGGTAATTTCAATCATTATTAACTATATCTCGGCCTATTTAATTAGTTCGTCATTTCCTGATAACAACTATTTAATAACTCATTTATTCATTTTCTTTGTCGGCGGGCAAGGCTTGGTCAAAGTTCATCAGCGTCACTCCAGGCCAATGGAAACCAAATCTGAAATGGTATCGACCCCAGGTAAGTAATTAAGTAGTACTAGCTAGCTGCCATCTCTTTAATTATCATGCTTGATTAATTATTATCTGATCAAATTCCATTCTCGTAAAGGCCCTGAAGCAGGCGCCGGGGAATAATTTGTGTGCATACTACGTTTGCGAGAACATTCGCATGATGGCGTCCGAAAGGAGCAGATCTCAAAGACAGGAGTGGGTACGTTTGTCAGAACACTATTCACAATTTTTACACCATTATCGATATCTAGTCACACAACTAATACACATGCATATTGATCTCCTTCTTAACAGTTCAAAGAGGTGCGGAAGAAGCTCCTACCCGAGGACCGCATAGAAGCAATTCAAGAGGAAATAGCGGGATTTTTGCTCGACCAGGTCATAAATCTCAAAGGAGAATACTATTACCCGCTATCGCCCCATGAACCACTTCCAATTGTTATCGTGCTCCGAAGGCACCAATTAGAAGAAATTGTATATAGCTAGCTAATTGTATATATATATATATATATATATATATATATATATATATATATATATATATATATATATATATATATGATCGGTTCTACTAGAAATTCTATTTATATATATGCATAACGTGTACAATATGTAGTATCGTAAAATACCAGCAAACGAAAAAGAATTAAATGGAAAACACAAAATTAAATGAAAAAGAAATCATAAACCCAAAACCCCCCAACCTTTTAATACCGGTTGGTGTCACCAACCGGTACTAAAGGGCTCCCTGCCCCCGGAGCTGGCTCGTGCCACGTGGTTGCCCTTTAGCACCTGTTCGTGCTGAGCCGGTACTAAGGGGGGGGCTTTAGTGCCCACACTTTAGTGCCGGTTACCGAACCGGCACTAAAGGGCCTTACGAACCGGTGCTATTGCCCGGTTCTGCACTAGTGTACCCACGACCACAAGGGGTTGGGCTCCGGCAACGCGGAATTCATCAACCTCTCATTCAATGATGAGTAGTTTTAGCTTAGTTTAGCTTTAATCTAGGACCAGTATTGTGTAATTAAGGTACTTTTATGTTTAATGCAGGAAGTACTATATCCTTAAGCAGTAAGTTATGTAAATCTAGTTTTAACTTGTGTTTTAATTAGTATTTGCGCAAATTTTAGCATTCGAGGAGTTAAGAATATGGGGGCAGAGGTCAAGGGCGGAGCCAGGATTTCACCATGGGGGGGGGGGCGAGGAACACATTGAAGCACACATGAGACATAACACAAAAATATTTCAAGTCTTGAATATTGTATCGATATCAAACATGTAATAGTATAAGCTTTACAATAAAAAGACTACATTTCTACTAGTTTGAATGCAGATCTACGCCCCCCAGCCGGTCGATCAAACAAATCAATAATCTCATTAACATTGAACTTTGCAGCTATTTCCTTCCCAATGTATACAACCATGTAAGGTCGAAGAAAATCGTCACCCATTTTACTTCGGAGATGTGTCTTGATAATCTTCATTGCTGAAAAAGCTCTCTCCGCAGTTGCAGTTGACACCGGGAGAGTGATGACCAAGCGCAATAATCTATCAACCATTGGATACACAGAGGCTTTACCTGTTTTATGCAATGCAACGGTCAAATCAGCCAGTGATGACAAAGAATTCAGCTCTGGATGGTTGCAAACATCTAACTGATAGTGTGGAAGTTGTGACTCCAGGCGAGCCTGCTCTTGACTAGAAAAATCCGCTGGATAGAAGTTGTCCACAAGCATGCAAATCTTTGATATGTCAAACGAGTCATGCCTTGGATCCAAGGATTCACAGAGTGTCATTAGCTCTGTTGTCTGAACGCTAAAACGGTCATTTAGCTCAACCAGTTGTTGATCTATCGCCACATTGAACACATCTGCTTTGTAGTGGTGAAGCACCGTGATGTTATTATGTTTATTCCGAGACTTAGTCACATCAACATACCTGTAAATTACAAATACAGTATATGTGTTAGAGTAAAGCATATGTGATCAATATTATTCTATTATACAGTAGAGGAAAGGGAGTAAGGGACATACTTGCGACTCATATCGGGGATCTCAACTTCATGCTTCACACAAAAGGTCTTAACCTCCTCTATGAGAGGTTCCCATCCTTCCTCTCTTAGATCAGCGAGGAGCACCTTAGTGTTAGAGAGTGTATCTAATGCATTCAAAATGTCCATAGATTTCTTCTGGAGTGTTTGTCACAAGACATCTGTGATTTTCATAATCCTCTCCATGAGGTGCAAAATGAACACAAAATCAAAAGAAACAACTATCCTTAGGGCGCCTCCAGCATCTCCACGGGAATATTGTGTCACCGAACGATCATTCGCTATACTTCGTAGGACTATAATTGTGGCACCAAACATCTTCCTCAAGCTCCGAATTGACTTGAAGTGCGAACTCCATCTAGTGTCTGCTGGTCTATGTAAAGAACCTATCTGGTTTGCCCCTTTTCCTGTATCAAGATCCCCCAGTTCAATTTCACGTGCAATTTCGGTGGCTTGATTTGCTAGTAACTCATCATTGCGTTTAGGTGAAGCACTAAAAACATTTATGACAAAATTGGCATGCTGAAAAAAATTATGCACTTCATGTACCTCTCGTGATGCTGCAACAAGGGCCAATTGAAGCTGATGCGCCATACAATGAATGTAATATGCATAAGGGCACGCCTTCAGAATTAAAGCCTTCAATCCGTTCCACTCCCCTCGCATATTACTGGCCCCATCATAGGCCTGACCTCTGATATCTTCCACATTTAAATCGTTATCTGCTAGAATAGTGAAAATTGTCTCCTTGAGAATCAATGCAAGAGTGTCATTCACATGAATGACATCAACAAAACGCTCCTGTATGAACCCTTCGGTGTCAGGAAACCGGAGGACCAACGCCATTTGCTCTTTCTTGGATTCATCGCGAGCTTCGTCAACCATTATACAAAATTTGCTACCACCAATTTCTTCTCTAATTGTTCTTTGCACCTTTCGAGAAAGTATAGCAAGAATTTCCTCTTGAACCTGATGAGATGTGTACTTTGCGTTTCCAGGAGCATTTTCCAATACAACATCTTTCACCTCCTTGTTATAAGAAGCCAAAAGTTTTACCAGTTCTAGGAAATTACCCCGGTTAATGGATCCCGGAGATTCATCATGCCCTCTAAAAGCACAAGCCTGGAATGTTAACCACCTGCATCATGTCATATAATTGTTTTGATAGGATACTACAAGATATAATATTTTAATTATTGTAACATAAGATGGAAGAAAAATATTGCTTACCGGATGGAATCAATTGTAACTTTGAGCCTTAGCCTTGCATCTAAAATCGTTTTTGCGGTTGCTTTCCCATACAACTTATCAATATGAGTCATGCTGTTTTTGAAATTACCATAACAACGAACTGAGAAGTTATGGGCTGAACCAGCATCTTTACCCATATGAGTTAAAAAAGCACACTCTTTCCCATTATTCACCTTCTTCCACCTATCAAAGCCCAAAACAGTAAATGTTTCTGAGCCGCACTTCCCAATCGGCTTTCTTGAGAAGAGGAAACAATGGAAGCAATATGCACGCTTCGTGTAAGGTGAAAACTCAAGCCATTCAAAATCCTTGAACCAACTGTACTGGAAACACCGACGATGTTTTGGTGGATCATCATTATATGGATACTCTCTCATGTATGGCATGTATCGGCCTTTCGAAATATAGAATTGGCGTGCTTCATTTTGCTTATCAAGAGGGAGTTCCCAAATCTGTTTGCGCTTTCCAGGGTCTCGCTCAAATGGCGTGCTTCCGATTCTTTGTTGTTCTAGAACTTCTACTTCTACAGATGCCTCAATATTTTGCTTGGGGGGTGGCATATCAACTGAACTGAGATTGGGGACACTATTATCAGTGGGTTGCTCTGTGACATCGACCTCCACGGTTGCATTTGCATTTTCAACCGTAGAGTTTGAAGCAATTGGCTTGAAAAAATTACTTATCAGTGGTGTCTTCTTCTTCCTCATGACCTATGCAGTTCTTATATAAGTACAAAGCAGATATGTAATCTGGAATTGATGTGACAAGTGCCAAAATATACTAAGTCACTAACCACTAAGTAGTAAGTACTAACAGTTGATCAATTGATTTATTGAATCAAACTGACGAGTAGTATGAACCTGACAATAATACCTCCTTCTCTGATCACGGGACAGGATCAGTTAGGAATTCGGTGTGGGCTTGTGGCGATTCCGTGCGGCTGCCTGTACTGGATTGATGCGCGGTCGGCGGCAGCTTTGCGAATCAGCAATCGACGACGGGCGAAACACGGCGGCGCGGTGCCCGGCGGCCGGCGTCAATGAAGCCCTAGCGCCAGCGGCTAGCGGCGCGTCGCGGACGAAAGAGTCCAGGTCTCCAGGAAGCTAGTCGCGTGCGTGTCGTTCATCGTTGATCGATTGAGATATGGATGCTACCAGCGTATACATGCGTAGTATGCAGGGTGCAGCCTCGGCCCTTGGCCCTTCTTGCGTTTTGGGCTTGACATGAGTTTAGCCCATGCACTAATGGCCTGATGGCCGGATAATTATGCCTAAACTATTAGTACTAGTCCCCGCTGGAGTT
>NC_041384.1:760523553-760525972 GCF_002162155.2 Triticum dicoccoides
AGTTAAGTTTTAGGGAATCATTTGAGGGGTAAAGAATAGGAGAAGAGCTAGAGATACTCTTAGCTAGTGATTAGCCCCCTCAAGTACGGAGGTCGTCTGCAGGTGATCTTGATCTTGTGGAAGTAACTACAACTGGATATGTTGTTTTGCTTGAGACTCACACTTGCACTGTTTTGTTCGGCGGAAAAATTGCACTCAACCATACTATAAGTTTCGGCCCACGTGCCCTGCCGGGTGAAGAGCTAAAGACGTTCTTTCTTTGCTTTGATAATATGCTCTTCTTTAATTTACCATCTTGAACATTTACCCTTTTATTTACTTTAAGTTATTTTCATGTTGCTGGTTGGATAATGATCAGTATTCTGATCGATTTTGTTGGAGGTGATAACTGATTAACCAGAGTATTTGCTACCGAAACAGGCCCTAAGTAGATGCTCTCCTTTGAGCACCACCTTTCATCTCATGTTCACCCCCACCCGTCACGGCTTCCCAATTTCTTTGCGGACTATGTTTCCCTATTGAAGGGTCGCATCTCCTCTTCATCCTACTCTTTCAAGCGGAATTAACTAAATGCGTGAGGACATTAAAATGTTTGCTATCACTGAGAAAAAACGATAAGCAATGATAAAATAATCTCCGACCAAAAGCCACCAAGCAAAATCTTATCCAAGGACATCAAAGAACACTGCGACCACACACAAAATCATTCAATAGCTGCTAGCGAATACGATATCTACAACAACAAAATCATCGATGATATATATGAAGGCATTTTAACATCGAAGTACCTTGAAAAAGGATACCCGACACACCATAAGAAAATATCTCTCCAGTAAAATATTGTTTGACGGCATAAAACGGTTTGCAAACACACAAGAAATGAACAAAAAATAGTTTTTTCGATAAAGGGCGCTTTTATTATCTCAAAAAGTAGCATCAAGAAGATACAAAGCATTATGAGTAACACCCGGCCTCTGCATAACTAAGATGCACACAGCCAATCACCTAAAGTCTGTAAAAAAAAAAAGGAAGAAAAAACGACAAATGGGCGACAGTAGAGTCATATAGACCGACACTATGCCTATGTCGAAAGGGGTGGTGGACCGATCCGGAGATTATGCTGCCACCCATGTTGGGTAAAAACCTCCGTAGCCACCTGCTCCAACCGCATACACACCGCCTTGAACAGCGGTTGGTACTCCACTCGTTGTAGCGTATACCACGTACGAAGCGAGTGCGTACAACGGAAAATAACCTGCAAAGGAGAAGCATTTTTGTTATTGAAAACCAAATCATTTCTACATAGCCAAAGCGACCATAGTAAGGCATACGCTCCCACCCTTATTAGCGTTTTCAACCTATTTGGAATACCATCCAACCAATGACCAAAAATATTGGCGACACTTGTGGGCGGATACAAATTTGACGCTATTTGGATGACTGACCACGTAGAACGTGCAAACTTGCATTGGAAAAAGAGGTGTTTGATTGTCTCTTCATGAGTACAAAAACAACACATCTTACTCCCTGGCCAGTTGCGCCGTGCGAGGTTGTCTTTGGTTAGAACAACTCCCCTACGAAGATACCACATGAAGATTTTAACTTTTAGTGGAATCTTTGACTTCCAGATTTTCTTGTTATTACTCACTGGTACCTCAGAATGCGTGAGCGCATGATACATAGAGTCTACTGTGAAAGACCCCGATGCAGTAAGGTTCCAGCGAAACACATCCCGACCTTGTGTCAAATTGATCAAATCCAGACGGGATAAAAGATTATGCCATGACGTAAGAAAAAATAGTTATCTGTGAAATTATCCCGGCTGAGAAAGCGAGTCCACCAAACATAACAACCATGAAATATGGGAAAGTTGCTCGAGGAGATCACATTCTCGGAACAAAAGCATTTCAGAGAACAACATAAAGTATGTGCTAACACGAGAGAAATATGTAAACAAAACATAAAATATGTGATAATATCCCATCACTTAGAAACCAGTTTATGCAGCAATGCGGAAACACACGAGGACAACAATTGTGGTAGACGCCCAAAATTACTTTACATGGTAGCATGCCACAGATGTGTGCGTAGTATGACATGGACGAGTGTACGATATTGTTAAAACAATGTATGCAACCAAAAAGGTTCATATAACTAGCATCTTATTTTAAAAGATGGCTTGGACTTGATGTTGTTTGAATGCATGCCATGCCAATAAAGGTGGTGCAATTTGCTCATAATTGCTTCCTGTTGAAAGATTTGATGTTTGGTTTTATAAAGAAGCTTTGCGTGACTCTGATGAATATAAGAACTTGTACGAAATTGTAGACCAGAGACCAACGTTTGCTCTGTTGAATAGGTTAACCAAGCTGTGTGGTTTTTTTTTTTTTGCTTTGAAGTCTGTGTCATTTTGACATAT
>NC_041384.1:760526260-760532580 GCF_002162155.2 Triticum dicoccoides
TCTACTTATTGGAGATTAGTGTTCTTTGTATAATGATTGGATCCTTCTAGGCTGTTGAGCAAAAACAAGCATTGGATTGTTTCTGAGGTTCTTCACAGAGCTAAGATGTGGAAAATTCTTGTAAGATTAGAGGATTTGCCTGTTTTGTAAGCGTTGAGTACAAAATGGTGACGAAAGAAAAAAAAATTGATCTCAGAAAAGTGGAACAGTTGATATAAAGAAGCGTTGAGTTACAGATGTGTTGAGCCAGCTATATAGTGCATTTGAGCTTATACTCCCTCCGTTCCTAAATATAAGTCTTTTTAGACATTTCAAATAAACTATAATATACTGATGTATGTAGACATATTTTTATAGTGTAGATTTATTTATTTTGCTTCGTATGTAATCACTTGTTGGAATCTCTAGAAAAACTTATATTTGTGAATGGAGGGAGTACTAAAAGGTTGCATGATTTTCCAGCATCTACGGTGAAAGCCACTGCAAGATTAGTGGGTCTGCATGTCTTCTAAATAGTTTGGACATACTAATCATCGAGGTTTCATGGTGTAGTTGGTTATCACGTCCTTCTAACAGACTGAAGTTCTCCGGTTCAAACCCGGGCGAAGCCACTCTTGATTTTTATTTTTATTTTCTCGCGTTTTCCATTGTGTAGAAAAGAAAAAGAAAAAAACAAATTGGCCCATACAGGTCTCGAACCTGTGACCTTCGCGTTATTAGCACGACGCTCTAACCAACTGAGCTAATAGGCCTTTTTCTATGTCAATGGTCGGGTCTCAATGCTCCGGTTCGCTCGTCGAACTCGCCCTCGGTGCTATGGTTCGTACCCGTGATCGAGTCGAGGCAGACAACTTTCCATGCTTCGGCGAGGCATTTCTCTTTCTTGGACGCCCACTTGATGCGCGGCTCGCCGGACCTGGCCGCCTACTTCTTCTTCTTGCTCCTCCTCGCCGGAACAGTCGCCGGCTCCTCCTCCTCCTCTTCGTCCTCCTCCTCCTGCTCCTCCTCGCCGTAGACGTAGCCGAGCTCGCCTTCCATGCCGCCACTCAGATCCACGGTGTCGTCCGGGGTGGCGAACCCGGGAGACATGGCGGCCGCGGCCAAGCCTGTCGCGATGATGTCATCCATGTCGGCCTCGGTCTCGTCGGTGTCGCCGAGGTGCGAGAAGGGCAGCGCGCCACGGCGGAGAGGGGGCGTCGAGGAGGACGTGTAGGCGGGCGGCGAGTAGTTGTATGGAGAGTACTGCACACCGGTGAAGGCGGGCGAGGGCGTCCGCTGGGCCGGTTGTCCATGGGGGAAGGTGACGTTGGGGTTAAACCCACCGTGCGCGTCCCCGTCGGCGTAGCCCGGTGAGGGCGTGCATCCCCATGGCTGCGGCGACGGATAACCAACGCCTTGCTAGCCCTAGGGCGCGTACTGGGCGTGGCTGCCGAGTGGATTCATCATCCCCGCGCGAGTCACCTCGGCCTCGGCTTGGTCCGCCGAAGCCGCCGCCGCACGCGCCGCGTTGTCACGGGCCTTCTTGGCGATCGCCCTATTCCGCCGGTCGGCGGTGACATCCTCCCGTCGCTGAACTTCCACCCTCCACTCGGCGTTTGTCATGCCCAGTGGCTTGGACGGCGGCGCCCTCGGCTTCCTTTGCTTTGGCTGGGCGATGGGGGCGGTCGTGGTTGCCGTGGCGTGGGGGGCGACGTACTTCTTCGGTGGCATGGCGGCGGAGGCGAGCGGGAGATTGGCGGGAGGGATGGAGAGAATGGGAGGGAAGTGGGGGAAAAGCGGGATGAAACGGCGGGAAGAGGCGCTCAACTCGCCGACAGGGCGGACCCACGTGACCTTTTCGCTTGTGCCGGTGCCCCCAGGCGCCCCGCAGGGCGTCGGGTTTGGCCTGGATCCGCCGGCACTAGTTTCGGCCCGAGCCGGCGAAAAACGGGCGTCTGGGGACGCGGCTGGGTCATTTTTTCGGCGCCGGCGAGGCAAAAACGCATGAGGAGGGCCTGTTGGGGGCGCAGCTGGAGATGCTCTAATGTTCACCTCTTGAAGCAAACAAGAACACGGAAGAACAAGTTGCTAACATTGAATGATATTTTTTATATACTTAGCTAAGATGATTTGAGTGTAGGGAAGACTTTTGAAACTACACAATGCATACAGTAACTAGTAATCCTCTGCGGTCTATATTTAGGCCTTATCCAAGAAAAAAAAAGGAATTCCAAACCTCAGGGTACCCAGACTCGACCCCAAACATGAAGCTTACTGGATTTGATTATAAACATGGTAGCGAAATCAGAAAATATGAAACCTACCATGGTGTCACAATGTCATCTCTAAAGGGTGTGCTAAAATTTTGAGAAGGTTTTCACAAAAGTTGCAACGTACACTGCTCAGAAACCGAAAGAATCATGGTTTCGAGAGGAAACCGGTCAGGTTTTAAGGCCAAGAGTCGGTGGCTTCGTCGGTTGACCTGGATTTCTTTTATACGCCCAACATGCACCATCACATATTTCATGCCAAATTTTGGTATCTTTCCGGTTTTGGTTGCTATATTTAGGCCATTAACTGCACTTATGGGCTTTAAAATATATAATTCAAGTTTTAACAAAGAGTGCGTGAAAAAGTTAGCAAAAGTGGGTTGAAAAGAGAAGACATGTTTGGGGTGATATAATCCATGGTAGACATCATCACCGGACGCAAGGCGACCTCCTATTACCGAGTTGGTGCGCTCCTCCCTCTGTATCCATTGCAAGTCCCCCCCCCCCAATCCGGGCTCTTGCTGCTCCGTGAGGCGTTGTCTCCGTCACGACTAATGTTGGAAATATGCTCTAGATGCAATAATAAATCTTATTATTTATTTCCATGTTTGTAAGTCATTCATATTTCTATGCTAGAATTGATATGGCTCTTGAATGTGAGATTCCGAGGAAAACTCATATGCATGTGTAGAAACATAAACACAAAGTAGGTTCGTAGTCTCACCTCTCCATAGTGGGAGATTACACAGTTCAAACAATTAGGAATTTTTCTGAACGTAAAATAAACAAAGAAAAATCTTTGAATTCAAGAACAACTACTGATTACTAAACTCTGATTTTGCCTTTTTTTTATAAAAATAATTATTATTTATTAAACTAAAAAACTAACTACTGCTTATTGGAAATTATTTCTTAGTCTGAATCATACTAGATTTTCGTGATATAATATAATTTCTAACTATATACAACTTATACACAGAAAATTTACCTTGATCTGTTTTTCCTCTTGAATCCTTTAGTTTTCGTTAGCTCATGAAAAATTTAAAACTATTAATTTAGTATTATCCATAATGGATTTATCTAGACCAATATATTGGATTTTTATGCTATTTGGGGGATTTCTTCTTCTACTAGGGGGTTTACCAGTAGTATTAGTTACCGACCCTATTTATTCTGCCTTTTCGTTGGGATTAGTTCTTGTTTATATATCCGTATTCCATTTTATTATTTAATTCATACTTTGTAGCTGTCGCACAACTTCTTATTTATGTGGGAGCCATAAATGTCGCAATCATATTCACCATAATGTTCATAAATCGCTCAGAATGGTCCGAAGATAAGAATCGTTGGACTATTGGAGATGGGTTTACTTCACTCTTTTGTATAACTATTGTTCTTTCACTAATGACTACTATCCCAGATACATCATGGTAGAAGGGGATTTCTGAAGCATCATGTATTCATGTTGGACAGGTGTGTTTGGGTGTCTTTTCCATGTGCTTTCATTTGGCACCGATGTATAATTTATTGCAGGTTTGTTTCCATAAATCTTAGAACATAATGCAGTGAATTATTGCTATGGAAAACTTAAAGGACAACCGTCTTGTAAAAATAGTGGTCAACAGTGAGTGATGATATTCATGTCTTTGGAGATTGCTGGACGCTTATACTGATCTTATAAGCTTTACCGATCAAAAAGTCAACTGGTTTCGTGGTGTAGTTGGTTATCACGTCAGTCTAACACACTGAAGGTCTCCGGTTCGAACCCGGGCGAAGCCATCGAATTAAAAATTTTTTGCTCGCATTTTCGAGTAAAAAAGAAAAAGAAAAAAAGATATATTTGGCCCATACAGGTCTCGAACCTGTGACCTTCGCGTTATTAGCACGACGCTCTAACCAGCTGAGCTAATAGGCCACGTTGCTTTTTATAGATATTTACGCTATATATCTGTACGCTGATTACAAGGGGTAGTGATCCATAAATCAGTTTGTGCCTTATATTATTGGCTAATTGCCCATTTCACTGTCTATATTTGCAAGTATCCTTCCCTGTTGGAATCTCCTTTTTGCCACTGTTTCTCACTTTCTGTGGTGTGATGTGTGCGCGAATATTCCCACAGCAACTACACAATAATAAAGCCATATACGCAGGCGACCGAATAATGGCAATGATATATTACTGCTCAAGGTGCATCTCCAAACCAACCTACGGGACTAGTAGGGCTGGGAACCATAAGTTGTTTTCTATGGACTACTTGACGTGTATTTTTTTTCCTTTCCCCTTGACATGTATTCGTTAGGAAAATTTATGTCGAGCCAAATCTCGCGGAAATAATTTTGTTGGTTGAGTGACAACTATGTGCTTGCAACTAATGCTTTCGACAATTCTTGCATTTTTTTTTCCTTCTGTAGTAAATAAACATCCTTATTTTAATCATTAGTCTATCTTCATTCCCACAGGATTCAACGCAGCATGACATGAAATATGAATGGTAATTTTACCAGTTCCCTTCTTTTAAAATGCTACAAACAGATGCGGCATGTAATATTCAAAATTAGTGGTAGTGTGATAGTTATTGAAATGCATGTAGGATGGAGACTAAATTTCAGTAAAATTCAGCTTATAACACTGAAACTGGAAAAGTTGCCGGCAGGGACGAAGCTAGAAAAAATCGGCACTGGTGTCAGCCAGTACCCACTACATACTAAACTACAGCAGGGAGATATAAATAAAACATACAAATCCGAAGATAATACAAAGAATGAAAATATGCAATCAGCAAACAATATGAGAAAAGCTTGCCATACCCAGTAAACTCAAGAAATCACTTACATACAAATTAAGAAGAAAAAAATCTAAGAAAAAAATGGCTACTTTGGAGTTAGATTTGTAATTTCGAGAAATAGATGAACAAACAAAACATATCAGACTACCAAAAATGAATATCGTCAAGCGAAAATATAAAGTGACTCCAGACTCACATTTCCCTTCACGCCCTTTCACCTCTTTCTTTTACGAGAACATGAACTTTCACCTTCTTAAAGAGATCAGTCATGCCATCATTTGTAATGGAAGAAAATATATTTTTCCCCACATACGGAGTAGCAAATTAGTCAATCACTCATAATCTGCTCACCCATTTTGTTATGCAAAATATGGTTGCCAATATTAATTTTTTAAAAATCATCGACAATCAACAAAATTAGCACCAAATTTAGAAGTAGATGCACCAAATTTTGCGTATCTACGTACGATCATGGTGTACCTTGCAGGAAACAAGGACTAGGGGACTTCCGTCAGCGACTATATTAGATTAAAATTGTGTTGTTGCCGCTGCGGCCGCCCGCCCGCCATCGAAACAAACTGTTGTTGATTCGCACTTGTGTTGTTCCACTGAGAGGTGAGAGAGAGATTGGAGATTTCTACGGTTTTTTAGGGTGCGAGAATTCAGGACCGAGGCGGCGAAGAGACGAATAGGCACATGGGACGTGCGACCTGCACGTACGGCCGCGTATATCGGAGGCCAAGCAGCGATCAGATCAATGTTTTGTGGGCTTTGTGTTGGCTACTTATTACCTTTTTGTTTGCACGACTGTAAATCAGGCTGACACTTTGGGCCTGTGCTGCTTTTTAGCATCTGGGCTGGGGTCAATCGATTTTTCTGGCTGGGGTCAAATGTAAAACTTGTTAAGCGTGTTAGAAGTAACGTTGAACTGCACTGGTGTCAGTTGACACCAGTGCTTGTACGGGAGCTCCGTCCCTGGTTGCCAGACCTATGGCAACCAAGAGCAGCCAAGATTTCTTAAATAAAAAAGATTTTCGGCGACCTCCCCCTAAGAAGCCATAACTTTTCCTTGTCTTGACATTTAAAAACATTGAGTGAGGGTTATCGACCCAATATATTTACTAAGGGCGTGCACGAAAGAGGGCTATCTATTTTTATTTTTGCTAAGGTTTCAGAATTTAGTTTGACTTTGATTTAATTTAAATTCATAACTTACCGAGAAATACCACTATAAAGTCAAGCAGCCCTAAACCTGACCATTATGGCTGCATGCATCAATCCATGC
>NC_041384.1:760532934-760542187 GCF_002162155.2 Triticum dicoccoides
AAGTGAATGATTGTTCATTGCCAAGGTATTTCCCTCCGTTCCAAGATTTCCAAGATACAAGGTGTATTAAAAACATTCTCTATAAACTTCTCTATGTTTGATCAAATTTAAAATAAAATGTTTCTGGTGAAACATAGGAACATTTGACTTCTGAGAAAGAAAATCAGTACAGGTTATATTTTGAAAGCCGGAGTTAGTAGGTACACCAATAATTCGATATACCCACAAAATGCTGGCTCTAGTTCCTTTCATGGTTCCTTTGATGTAAGAAAGAAGCTAGTAGAGACAAAGGGAATCAAATTATGAGAGGAGGCGGCCCTATCCTTATTCCTCTTCCCCACGCGGTTGCTCCCGTCCATCCTTTCCCAAAAGTGCAGCATCTCTCATTTCCTTCTTCATCTTCTCCTCCCCCTCCTTCCGTGATGCTCACTCGCCTATAAATAGCCCTCGCTGCCTGCCATTGTTCCTCAAGCCAGCAAGCAAGAAGCACACAGGAAGCTCCTAGCCAACACCAATCAAGGCCTCCATCCAATCCCAAGCAACCTCGAATATGTCTTGCTGCGGAGGAAACTGCGGATGCGGCACCGCCTGCAAGTGCGGCAACGGCTGCGGTGGCTGCAACATGTACCCCGAGGTTGAGGCCGCCGGCGCCACCCTCCTCGTCTCCGCCACTGCCACTCACAAGGGGTACGTCCCTTCTCTTGACAAAATTTTCTCCACAGCTCATACATCATCATGCACTCGATCTTTTTTTTTGCGGGGTACGTGCAGGAGCTCCGGCGGCATGGAGATGGCGGCCGAGAACGGCGGCTGCGGCTGCACCCAGTGCAAGTGCGGCACCAGCTGCGGCTGCTCCTGCTGCAGCTGCTAGATCATTGATCATGCATGCGCCGCGTGCATCATATCTATGATCTACGTATCCATCTACTACCATGTAATGCCACCTGATCGAGGGTCTTTGTATGTATGTAGTATGTACGCACCTGCCTGCATGAGCAGAGCGGGTGCCATTCCATGCATGTAAACCCCTAAATAAAATCTCCCGTGGTTTTGCTTACATCGTGTTGTTAGATCCTCCTCCTATTAGTGTTGCTTTCGGGTTCTTCTTATGCACTAGCAGGATCAGAGGCCGGTCTTTTGTTCTTGGTCTTCTCCTCAAACTGTCGTTTTCCTCTTCTCTATGGTTCCATGTGCGGCAGTATTTTCTTCTTCTGTTGCCGAGTGTTGTATCAGACTGTACCTTGTTTTGTGGTTTATTCCTATCCATCTCGAAATATAGTGCAGGAATTTATTTGCAAAAGGTGGATCTCAACAAGACACGACGGTATGTGTATCTTGCAGGATTTATTGATCGGTCTATCTTATGCGTCTTATTAAAAAAATACATTAAGGTCTCATGGTCAAGCCAAATTATCATTGTTTTTCCTTGCATGCAAAATGCAGCAATAAATCTTCGTCCTTGGCTTGTTTCCCATTTCACTGCCTACGTTGCAGGTATCCGACCCTGTTGGAATCTCCTTTTCTGTCATTGTGTTCACTTTCTATGATGTGATGTGTGCGCAAATATTCCCACAACAACATAATAATAATAAAGCCATATACGCAAGCAACCGAATAATGGCAATGATATATTACTGCTCAAGGCGCATCTCCAAATCAACCTGTCATGTCCATGGCTGCGTCTAAGCACTCGGGGCAGAAATACTCACTCTCCGCCACTGATTCATATCACCGAATCCACACGGCCAAATTACGTCCTCCATGTTTTAAGCGATGCCACTATATCTCGTGGGAAAATTGTTTCCACAGTTCGATATCCCTCCCTTTGATGAAAAAATTCACGCTTGGCTTCTGCATCACAGAGTGCAGATAACGAATATTGTTTTCTATGTTCTGAACTGGAACACTATATCTTGTGTAAAAAATTGTGTCAACAATATCGATATTCCCTCCCATAAAATAAAATCATCAATAGCTCACTTCTCTATATAACTGGATGCAAAGTAATGGGCGGTGTGGAGCACCCAAGACAGCACGCAAAATATCGGTGTTATTTTAACTCCACTACGTAGACAAGTCACTATATTTACACAATTATGTAAGAAAAAGAGCTCTTTTATGGTACTCTGTATTGAATATTGACCGTCCATCTGCAAAGATCCAATGGTGGGTACCTATCTGTACTGGTGAAACTGGATTAGCAGCATCGCTAGTACCGCACGTCTCACGTCCACCGGTATACTGCTCGGAGGGCATTATCGGTGACTCTGCATCACCGGCAGCCGCCCCCCGGGGCTCGCCTCCTCTTCGACCCCATGCCCGCCGGGGCGCCTCCTCCCTGCCTTTAATCCGCTGTGCTATGCATGCTTTTATGGTTTTGGACTTCTGGCATGCCACCGTGCGCCCCAGCCCCCTTCCACGCTACGGCCGCGATGTTCTTTGCCGCCCCGCATGGCTGAGCAGTGAGCACCTTAGCATCGCGTTTATTGTGTTGCCTCGTTCATGACGACAGTGCATGCCAAACCACCCTGCGTCGCGGACAAGCTCGCCGTCGTTGACGATGAGGCCAGGATGTGTACAACGTCGTGGTCTTCACGGAGAGCTGCGGCTACGAGAGTGCCGGAGCCTGCCGGAACCTCGCCTATTTTGTGCTAACCATGCCCTCGCTACGCTCATGGCCGTCCTCCTTTATTTTACTACCGCTTGCCTTCATGATCGAGCTCTTCATGGCCTGGATCACGCTTTACTTTAGCCTCAGCTTGCCGGACGTGGAGCAGCTACTCATCTGCCTTTGCTGTGAGGTCGACGACCACGTCATTGTTCAAAAGCTCACCCAGGCAGGGCTCAACATACCTGTTTCCTCGTCGTCACCCCGCTGTCACAGACTCACAGGAGTGCACGATGCATTCCGAAATATTGATTCGCCAGAGCAATTCCCTTCACGAACACAAGAAGAGCTTTCACCGTCACATATACTGCTCCCTCCCCAGTAGCAGTATAGGGTACCATAAAAACCCTCAAGAAAAATAAATAACTCGAGAACTGTCTGGCCATAGATGGAGCTTTCTACAGATGGGGACAAGAATTTGGCACCACCCACTCAATTTCCCTCTCACCTTTTTGCATTGCTTTCATATGTAAAAAAACAAAAACAAAATAGTGAGTTGACTTGCGATCTGCCTTAAAATGACAAGATGACGGTTGGGGGTTAAAAAAACATTCAAATGCATTTTATATATTCATATGTTTACTTATTTTGTATTTGTTTGTGCATGTCATAAAAATCATCAATTTCCACAAGCATACATAATACTAAATGATCTACATTGACAATAGGCTTTGAGATTTTTCAACGCATGACAAGAAAAATCAAATGAGGTCAGCTGGAAATTAAAGATCAGTTTTGACTTCCAAAAAATTATGATCTCTTTTGTCCAAACTTAAAAGGAATCATTACAGAAAATTTGGAGATTCCAATTGTTAGAATATTTTCCTACAGGACTAGTAGGGCTGGGAACCATAATGATATTTTCTATGGCCTAATTGACATGTTTATGTTGAGCCAAATCTTTTGGAAATAGTTTCGTTGATTCAGTGACAACTATGTGCTTGCACCTAACGCTTGAGAAAATTCTTGTATTTTTTCCCTCTTGCAATAAATCAACATCCATATTTTACGCATTTACTCCATCTTCAATTCCCACAGAATTCAACACAGCATGACCTGAAATCTGTGTGTTAAGTTTTCCGGTTCCTATCTTTTTAAAATGCTGCAAAAGTATGTGGCATGTAATCTTTAAAAATAGTGGGAGTGTGATAGTTATTGAAATGCATGTAGGATGGAAACTAAAATTTCAGTAAAATTCAGCTTATAACACTAAAATTGAAAAGGTTGCCAAGCCTATGGCAACCAAGAGCCGCCAAGATTTCTTAAATAACAAATATTTTCGGCGACCTCCCCCAAAGAAGACATAGCTTTTTCCTTGTCTTGACATTCAAAAGCACTGAGTGAGGGGTATCGGCTGAATATATTCACTAAGGGCATGCACAAAAGAGAGTTGACTATTATTATTTTGCAATGCTTTCAGAATTTAGTTTGATATTGGTTTAATTCATAGTTCATAATTTACCGAGAAATACCACTACGAGGTCAAGCACCCCTAAACTTGACCGTTATGGCTGCATGCATCAATGTATGCCGAGGGCCGCGCGCGGGGGGTCTTGTTTGGAAAATAATAATGATCTTATAGTGCAATGATTGGTCATTGCCTAAGGTATTTCCCTCTGTTCCAAGATACAAGGTGTATTTTTTATTAAAAAAACAAAATTCCCTATGTTTGACCAAATTTAAAATAAAACGTCTCTGTGTTTGGAAACCATTTATATTTTTATAAGCTCGATCAAACATAGAAGATTTGACTTCAGAAAAAAAAAATAGTACAACTTATATTATGAAACGGGAGTTAGTAGGTACACCAATAATTCGATATACGCACAAAATGCTGGCTGTAGTTCCTTTCATGGCTCCTTTGATGTAAGTAAGATGCTAGTAGAGACTAGAGACAAAGGGAATCAAATTATGGGAGGAGGCGGCCCTATCTATATTCATCTTCCCCAAGCGGTTGCTCCCGTCCATCCTTTGCCAAAAGTGGAGCATCTCCCATTTCCTTCTTCATCTTCTCCTCCTCCTCCTTCCTTCGTATTCACTCACCTATAAATAGCCCTCGCTGCCTGCCATTGTTACTCAAGCCAGCAAGCAAGAAGCACAAAAGAAGCCAACACCAATCAAGGTTTCCATCCAATCCCAAGCAACCTCGAAGATGTCTTGCTGCGGGGGAAGCTGCGGCTGCGGCAGCGCCTGCAAGTGCGGCAACGGCTGCGGCGGCTGCAACATGTACCCTAAGGTCGAGGCCGCCGGCGCCACCCTCCTCGTCGCCGCCACCGCCACCCACAAGGCGTACGTCCCTTCTCTTTCCTCGTACATCATGCGCCTCGCTGTAATATGACTGTATGTTGATCTTGGTATGGGTATGGATGGGTGCAGGAGCTCCGGCAGGATGGAGATGGCAGCGGAGAACGGCGGCTGCGGCTGCACCCAGCACTACCGGACTCGCGGTCTATGCCTACGGCCAAGGGCCGTCGGCATAGGCCCCCAAGCCGTCGGCATAGGTCTATGCCTACGGCTGCCGTCGGCATAGACCCGTCGGCGTAGATACCGTCAGCGTAGTCTTGTCAGACCGTCGGCATAGTAAAGCCTTCGGCATAGGGGCCTATGCCGACGGCCTGGCGTCAGCCGTCGGCATAGTATAGTCGTCGGCAGTCTTTTTCGTCTGACGGCAACGAACGGCGCCGTCAAAAACGGGGACGAATCATGCAAGGCCACGTGGCAGGGCTATGCCTACGGCAAAGCCGTCGGCATAGATGAATCTATGCCGACGGCTTTGCCGTAGGCATAGCCCTGCCACGTGTCTTCTTCTGGTTACTCCTGGCAGCAGAGGTATGCCTACGGCTTTGCCGTCGGCATAGATTTTCACCTATGCCTACGGCAAAGCCGTCGGCATAGATCCGCCACGTGGCGAGCCCTGGTGACTCCTGGGCTTATATATGCCGACGGCTTTGCCGTAGGCATAGTTTTTTTATTATTATTTTCCCTGTTTTTTCTCTTTTCTAATTCATTTGACAGCATTTCAAAACAGAACAATATGAAATTATGCAGAAATATGACAGTTCATCATCTAAACATACTCAAGTTCACCATCATCATCTAAACATACTCAAGTGCATCACATCATCTAAAGATCATCACCGACTCAAGTTCATGAACATAAAAGTTGTGCAAGACATGAAACATCATAAAAGTAGGAATATGAAAGGCATGGCACGACGGCCACATGCACGGAATCATCAAGCAAGACCACCTCCGCCAAAACCACCACCTCCACCAAAACCACCACCTCCGCCAAAACCACCACCTCCACCAAAACCACCACCTCCGCCAAAACCACCACCTCCACCAAAAACACCACCACTCTGCCAGATCGGAGTGACTGGGGTCGACGGAGCAGGAGTCGACCCACCGGTCCCCTACATGTTTCAGAAAAGATTCTAACAGTAAATATGATATGATAGTGTTGAATGAACGAGAACTAGTTTGTCAGTAGTTAGGCAAATGTACTAACCGGACCATCACTGCCTAGTGCCACCCATTCATCGAACGTGGGCACGTGTGGGGGTTCTCCCGCAGGTGGTGGTGGGGGTCCCATTTGTGGTGGACCCGTGCCATTACTCCAAGCCGCCAACATAGCCTGAATGTTAGTTAAACAAGCAAACTAGAAGATCAGAAGGAATGAAAGTGCAAAAATTTAGCTTGGTTTTAAGAGGGCAGAACTAACCGTCATCATTTGACGGTTGTAATCATCGTTTGCCTTCACTCGTTTCAAGTACTCCCGCACCTCGAGATTCCTATGCTCGACAAACTCCTTATATGCCTACATAATTTAGATTGTTTCTAAGTGAGCAATGCTGAAAATAAACTGAGAATGCTAGATAGAAAAAGATAAAGAGGAAGTACTTACAGCATGCTGGCGGGCTAAAGGAGTCTGTGAACGCCCCGTACTCTCTAACTGGCTCGGGTTGCTAGCCCGAAGCTGTGTGTACGAGATCGAAGGACTGATCAAGCCGTCGAAACACGGATACCGGCCATTCTTCTTCCCCTGGATGGCCACCACCGCCGTGTCGTCGATCTGAGACTGGGCGACCTCGGCAACAGGAACATCCGGATGCAACTCCTGATAGTGATGAATGTAAGACCCCAGGTGCTCCTCGGTCTTGCCGTAGTACTGGCTCTCGCCCTCCTTGCGACGACTCCGCTCGCGGGCCAGCTTCCACGACTCCATGTCTGAGAGCGGCCTCTTCAACTTGTCCTCCTACAACGTCAAATAGAAGTTAGCCATACATAAGAACATGACGGTAAAGAAGAACAAAAATGCATCATGCACATAGATATACCTTCATGGCCTTGAAGCTCCAGCGGTTCCTGTTTCCTTGGCCGTGTGTCCCGTCGGCTCCACGGTTAGCCCGGCCCTTGATGCTCTTGGCAGCAAACTCTGCATCGGCGCCGAGCCACCTATCCACCAAACTCGCCCATCCGTCATGCCTTCCATAGCACCAACGAGGAACAACCTATGCAAATTTTGGAAGCATGACATGTGAGCATGAAACATAGAGTTGACTGCTTGAAACAATGAAAAGTTAGTAATAGTTACCATCATGAACTGCTCCCTGTTCAAGGTAAGTCGCTGCTTCTGCGCTTGACTTTTGGTCATCTTTTGGTGCAGGTAGTAGTGGTAGTACTGCGAGACGGCAACCCAGCGCACCTCGTACTGCAACTGACGAGCTTTCTTCTTCGCAGCCGCAAGCAAGACCACGTCGGCTCTGGCCTTGTGCTCGTCAAGAACTCTATAGAGTTGCTGCATAAACCAGAAGCAAACAAGGCATGAGTTGAGTGATCCAATGATAAACTATGAACGAAACTGAAGACAAGTGATTAAGAAGAGAACTTACCCAAAATTTGGTGATCACGGCCTTAGCGGCTGTCCCGTACTCCGCGTTGCTGCAAGCCTCGTAGTGGGCCCAGCTCGTGGCCAAAACCCGCAGCTGCGGGTCCCTGTCTGGCTGCGGGCAGAATAGGCCAGCCCAAAAGTGCTTCAACAGGACAGTGATAAGGCCGTTCGGTTTACGGCCATTTCCGCGAAGGATCCAGTTTCTGCAAAAGAATCAAATGATTGCCATGTGTACAATAAGAAAATGTTGTCATGTGTTGAAAATATGATTGAGAGGCACTTACTCTGTCCCCACAGGTTCAATGATCCACTTGTGCTCCTCGATAAAAGGTGGTGTAGGTAGTCCGGCATTACCACGCAGCCACCCCTGCGGAGCACCCGGTGGCAAGTCACCCCACAACTCGGGATCAACCTCCCCTCCACCCTCCTCGCCCTCCTCCTCACCCTCCTCCTCGGCCTCCTCCTCCTCACCCTCCTCCTCGGCCTCCTCCTCCTCACCCTCCTCCTCGGCCATTTCTGCTTTATTGGAAGCCACACAACAAAATTAAGGATTCATTTTAATTACCAACATCAATATTTTATTTTTTACAAGGTTGACGAGTAATCCACCTACATCTCTAATAGGTAAAGATGGGTCCTAATCCCACCCGAGAATGTGTAGATTGAGTACGGTCCATGCTCTACCCCATTCCGAGACAAAATTTCGGTAGCACCTCCCCGCTGTTCTCCAAATACACGTCTCGGCAAAATGCCGAGAGAATGTGCATCCGGAGAACAACAGGGAGGCGCCGCCGAAATCCTGTCTCGGAACGGGGTAGAGCATGAACAACGTACCCAATCTACACATCCTCGGGCTGTCAGTGGAAAGCGCTGGACAATCCGAAAGAGCTGCGGTGATAAATATGCAATTGAATGCATATTTATCGATGCAACCCTTTCGGGCGGGAGACCTAGGTTACGCGACTTGATGTGAAAATTCAATCTAGTTAAAAGAGGCTAGGAGGTGAAGGTGGATTCGTAGCTCACCCTCCGCTGTAGAAGAAGTAGTCGAGCAGCGGCAGGATCACAGACCAAACCCAGACGACGAAGGCTCCAGGGAGATGAATACCACAAAGCCTGTAAATTTTGATGGCACCACATCACATAAAGCATTGACACTTCAAACTATGAAAAAAAATCATATTGCTAATGACATCTAGTCAAGGTTTTAGATCATCATGATACTTCAAATCCTAATTTTCATCAAGTGTCAAATTTTGTTCTTCAATTTTTTTAGCAAGATCATCATGATAAAATAACTACTCATCAGATACCAATTTTGTCAACATCACAAAATGAAACTATAGCTATTTGACAGCACCTCAAATATGCCAATTTTGTTCTTCAAATTTGACAACATTTGACAACATCACTAAGTTGACCAAAGCTATAACTAACCAATATACATCAATCCATCCATTCATCCATACAACATGCATCTATCATATAACAAGCAGTAAAAAAATGCAAAACAAATGCAAAATAATGAAAAAAAACCTCACCGGGGCGGCCGGGGACGGTGAGGCAGGGGCGGCCGGGGACGGTGAGGCAGGGGCGGCCGGGGCAGCGGCGAGCAGGGGGCGGCGGTGGAGGGCCAAGGTAGGGGCGGCCGGGGACGGGAGGGCCGGGCGTGCGGGCCGGCAGGAGCCGCG
>NC_041384.1:760543144-760547842 GCF_002162155.2 Triticum dicoccoides
GGTGGAGCAGGTCGGGGTGGGGGGGGCGCGGCGGCGCAGGTCGTGGGGTGCGGCGGCGGCGCAGGTCGTCGTCGGGGTGGCAAAGAACGAGTGGCTGCAGGCTGCTGCGCGCTGGTGGGTGGATAAGGCCACCCTATGCCGACGGCTAAGCCGTCGGCATAGCTGAGGTCGCCACGTGGCAGCTATGCCGACGGCTTAGCCGTAGGCATATTTTTTTAATGATTTTAATAGCTTATATTTTTTCTTCCTTCTGTTTTTTTATTTCATATAAATTTTTGATGTTTTTATAGTCATCAGTTATATTTCTATACACAGAGGGGAGGTGAAGGCGCCACGTGGCATTAACTGTCTTCAAATATTATTAACTGTCTTCAAATATTATTAACCGTGTCATTGCCGTCCGTGAGGGGGGCCACGCACCAGAGACGCATGCTGGGTGTTTGCAACCGCCTCAACACTTCCAGATTTGTGAGAGGCCGCCTACGCAAGATTTGACGGTATGCTAGCCCCCGGAGGCCGCCGGCCACAGTCGTAGATGTGCGAAGAGCAATCCGCGTAGAGGGAAGTGTTCAGATACTTCTCCATCACAAAAAATTATGAAAAATTACCATCAGTCCTATTGCACATGTGCCCACGTTGTGTAAAAAACTCATGATTTTATCGCGCTCCAAGTATTTAATAATATTCACGCTGCATCGTTACCGCAGAACGTCTACTACCGTTTCATTGCCGTCCGTGAGGGGGGCCACAACCCGGAGACGCGTGCCGCCTCTTCGGACATGCCACAACACCACCCCGCATGTATGAGGGCCCGGTACGATGCTCCGGTGGCATTGCTACCCCCCAGGGCCCCCGCCCCGGCTAACCCTGTAGCGTTTGACCACGGGATCTAGCCCTTTGACTTTGCACGAACGGGCTTTGACCAGTGGACCTCTCCACCCGGTTGTGTTAGGTCGGCCCAGAGGAACACTTTGGAGCAACATCCGGGCCAAACCCACAGCTACATCCACTCCGTGTAGACCCGACGCGTCCGTTTCCCCCCTCCAGGTGCCGGCGGCGGCGGCGTCCGTGAGGGGGGGAGCACACCCCGGAGACGCGTGCTGGGCATTTGCAACCGCCTCAACACTTCTAGATTTGTGAGAGGCCGCCTACGCAAGATTTGACGGTATGCTAGCCCCCGGAGGCCGCCGGCCACAGTCGTAGACGTGCGAAGAGCAATCCGCGTAGAGGGAAGTGTTCAGATACTTCTCCATCACAAAAAATTATGAAAAATTACCATCAGTCCTATAGCACATGTGCCCACGTTGTGTAAAAAACTCATGATTTTATCGCGCTCCAAGTATTTAATAATATTCACGCTGCATCGTTACCGCAGAACGTCTACTACCGTTTCATTGCCGTCCGTGAGGGGGGGCCACAACCCGGAGACGCGTGCCGCCTCTTCGGACATGCCACAACACCACCCCGCATGTATGAGGGCCCGGTACGACGCTCCGGTGGCATTGCTACCCCCCCAGGGCCCCCGTCCCGCCTAACCCTGTAGCGTTTGACCACGGGATCTAGCCCTTTGACTTTGCATGGACGGGCTTTGACCAGTGGACCTCTCCACCCGGTTGTGTTAGGTCGGCCCAGAGGGACACCGGGAAGCAACATCCGGGCCAGGCCCACAGCTACATCCACTCCGTGTAGACCCGACGCGTCCGTTTCCCCCCTCCAGGTGCCGGCGGCGGCGGCGTCCGTGAGGGGGGGGCACGCACCGGAGACTCGTGCTGGGCGTTTGCAACCGCCTCAACACTTCCAGATTTGTGAGAGGCCGCCTACGCAAGATTTGACGGTATGCTAGCCCCCGGAGGCCGCTGGCCACAGTCGTAGACGTGCGAAGAGCAATCCGCGTAGAGGGAAGTGTTCAGATACTTCTCCATCACAAAAAATTATGAAAAATTACCATCAGTCCTATAGCACATGTGCCCACGTTGTGTAAAAAACTCATGATTTTATCGCGCTCCAAGTATTTAATAATATTCACGCTGCATCGTTACCGCAGAACGTCTACTACCGTTTCATTGCCGTCCGTGAGGGGGGCCACAACCCGGAGACGCGTGCCGCCTCTTCGGACATGCCACAACACCACCCCGCATGTATGAGGGCCCGGTACGACGCTCCAGTGGCATTGCTACCCCCCAGGGCCCCCGTCCCTCCTAACCCTGTAGCGTTTGACCACGGGATCTAGCCCTTTGACTTTGCACGGACGGGCTTTGACCAGTGGACCTCTCCACCCGGTTGTGTTAGGTCGGCCCAGAGGAACACTTTGGAGCAACATCCGGGCCAAACCCACAGCTACATCCACTCCGTGTAGACCCGACGCGTCCGTTTCCCCCCTCCAGGTGCCGGCGTCGGCGGCGTCCGTGAGGGGGGGGGGCACACCACGGAGACGCGTGCTGGGCGTTTGCAACCGCCTCAACACTTCCAGATTTGTGAGAGGCCGCCTACGCAAGATTTGACGGTATGCTAGCCCCCGGAGGCCGCCGACGACAGTCGTAGACGTGCGAAGAGCAATCCGCGTAGAGGGAAGTGTTCAGATACTTCTCCATCACAAAAAATTATGAAAAAATACCATCGGTCTTATAGCACATGTGCCCACGTTGTGTAAAAAACTCATGATTTTATCGCGCTCCAAGTATTTAATGATATTCACGCTGCATCGTTACCGCAAAACGTCTACTACCGTTTCATTGCCGTCCGTGAGGGGGGCCACAACCCGGAGACGCGTGCCGCCTCTTCGGACATGCCACAACACCACCCCGCATGTATGAGGGCCCGGTACGACGCTCCGGTGGCATTGCTACCCCCCCAGGGCCCCCGTCCCGCCTAACCCTGTAGCGTTTGACCACGGGATCTAGCCCTTTGACTTTGCACGGACGGGCTTTGACCAGTGGACCTCTCCACCCGGTTGTGTTAGGTCGGCCCAGAGGAACACTTTGGAGCAACATCCGGGCCAAACCCACAGCTACATCCACTCCGTGTAGACCCGACGCGTCCGTTTCCCCCCTCCAGGTGTCGGCGGCGGCGGCGTCCGTGAGGGGGGGGCACACCCCGGAGGCGCGTGTTGGGCGTTTGCAACCGCCTCAACACTTCCAGATTTGTGAGAGGCCGCCTACGCAAGATTTTACGGTATGCTAGCCCCCGGAGGCCGCCGGCCACAGTCGTAGACGTGCGAAGAGCAATCCGCGTAGAGGGAAGTGTTCAGATACTTCTCCATCACAAAAAATTATGAAAAATTACCATCAGTCCTATAGCACATGTGCCCACGTTGTGTAAAAAACTCATGATTTTATCGCGCTCCAAGTATTTAATAATATTCACGCTGCATCGTTACCGCAGAATGTCTACTACCGTTTCATTGCCGTCCGTGAGGGGGGCCACAACCCGGAGACGCGTGCCGCCTCTTCGGACATGCCACAACACCACCCCGCATGTATGAGGGCCCGGTACGACGCTCCGGTGGCATTGCTACCCCCCAGGGCCCCCGTCCCGGCTAACCCTGTAGCGTTTGACCACGGGATCTAGCCCTTTGAATTTGCACGGACGGGCTTTGACCAGTGGACCTCTCCACCCGGTTGTGTTAGATCGGCCTAGAGGAACACTTTGGAGCAACATCTCGGCCAAACCCACAGCTACATCCACTCCGTGTAGACCCGACGCGTCCGTTTCCCCCCTCTAGGTGCCGGCGGCGGCGGCGTCCGTGAGGGGGGGGGGCACACCCCGGAGACGCGTGCTGGGCGTTTGCAACCGCCTCAACACTTCCAGATTTGTGAGAGGCCGCCTACGCAAGATTTGACGGTATGCTAGCCCCCGGAGGCCGCCGGCCACAGTCGTAGACGTGCGAAGAGCAATCCGCGTAGAGGGAAGTGTTCAGATACTTCTCCATCACAAAAAATTATGAAAAATTACCATCAGTCCTATAGCACATGTGCCCACGTTGTGTAAAAAACTCATGATTTTATCGCGCTCCAAGTATTTAATAATATTCACGCTGCATCGTTACCGCAGAACGTCTACTACCGTTTCATTGCCGTCCGTGAGGGGGGCCACAACCCGGAGACGCGTGCCGCCTCTTCGGACATGCCACAACACCACCCCGCATGTATGAGGGCCCGGTACGACGCTCCGGTGGCATTGCTACCCCCAGGGCCCCCGTCCCGGCTAACTCTGTAGCGTTTGACCACGGGATCTAGCCCTATGACTTTGCACGGACGGGCTTTGACCAGTGGACCTCTCCACCCGGTTGTGTTAGGTCGGCCCAGAGGAACACTTTGGAGCAACATCCGGGCCAAACCCACAGCTACATCCACTCCGTGTAGACCCGACGCGTCTGTTTCCCCCCTCCAGGTGCCGGCGGCGGCGGCGTCCGTGAGGGGGGGGGCACACCCCGGAGACGCGTGCTGGGCGTTTGCAACCGCCTCAACACTTCCAGATTTGTGAGAGGCCGCCTACGCAAGATTTGACGGTATGCTAGCCCCCGGAGGCCGCCGGCCACAGTCGTAGACGTGCGAAGAGCAATCCGCGTAGAGGGAAGTGTTCAGATACTTCTCCATCACAAAAAATTATGAAAAATTACCATCAGTCCTATAGCACATGTGCCCATGTTGTGTAAAAAACTCATGATTTTATCGCGCTCCAAGTATTTAATAATATTCA
>NC_041384.1:760548590-760577963 GCF_002162155.2 Triticum dicoccoides
ACCGGAGACGCGTGCCGCCTCTTCGGACATGCCACAACACCACCCCGCATGTATGAGGGCCCGCTACGATGCTCCGGTGGCATTGCTACCCCCAGGGCCCCCGTCCCGCCTAACCCTGGAGCGGTTGACCACGAGATCTAGCCTTCTGACTTCCCACGGACGGGCTTTGACCAGTGGACCTCTCCACCCGGTTGTGTTAGGTCGGCCCAGAGGGACACCCGGGAGCAACATCCGGGCAAAAACCACAGCTACATCCACTCCGTGTAGACCCGACGCGTCCGTTTCCCCCCTCCAGGTGCCGGCGGCGGCGCCGTCCATGAGGGGGGGGCACACCGCGGATGTGAGGGGGGTCACTCTCTGGAGACGGGTGTCGGGCGTTTGCAACTGCCACAAAACTTCTGTCGGCATAGCTGTTTTTGATTTTAATAAAATATAAGGATATATATTTAAAAGAACATGACCGCACATTATTAACGTGCTCGAAAAAATACAAACTATATATATATATATATTCATAATATATGAAAAAAATACAAACTACATATATATTCATATGTATGTTTATATTTAACATGCTACATGTTAGTTGATATAATAATACACAAAAAAGCATTAAAAAATATGTACGGAAAAAAAATCTAACTATGCCGACGGCCTAGCCGTCGGCATAGATCCGACCAGCGTGCCGCGGATCACTGACGTGGCAGATATGCCGACGGTAGCCGTCGGCATAGCCTCTGCATGGTGCGGCCTGGATCAATGACGTGGCCTGCGGACCTATGCCGACGGCCCCCCGTCTAGGCCGTCGGCATAGCTCTGACGCCGTTTGCCAGGGGGTGGCCGGCCCCACGTGTATGCCGACGGCCTTCGTAAGCCGACGGTAGCTGTCGGCGTATATGTAGCTAGGCCGACGGCCGTTCTATGCCGACGGGTGCCGTCGGCTTATCTCTGCGTAGCCCGACGGCCTTTGTACGCCGACGGCCAGAACCAGGCTGTCGGCATATCTCCGGAGAAGCCGACGGGGGCCGTCGGCATTGTTCTGGCCGTCGGGGTATGGCCCTGTTCCGGTAGTGCAGTGCAAGTGCGGCACCAGCTGCGGCTGCTCCTGCTGCAGCTGCTAGATCATCGGTCATGCATGCACCGCGTGCCTCATATCTATGATCTATCTATATATCCATCTACCACCATGTAACGCTACCTGATCACGGTCTTTGTATGTATGTACGCACCTGCCTGCATGAGCAGAGCAGGCGCCATGCCATGCATGTAAACCCCTAAATAAAATCTCCCGTGGTTTAACCCCCTATACATGTGTTTGTGTTATAGTCTTATAGACCAACTTCTGGCCCATGTTTACTATGAACTTGCGACTTGCGAGGTGCCTGGGTTGTTAATAGACCAGCTGGATGCTCTCTTGAAGCAACGTATGCACCGCTTGGAGTCGGTGTATCTTTATACACATGTATTTATTTTACAGGTGTATATCATCGGCCACACCTGGGAAAAAACGATGGATGGAGAAGTGTAAATTTACAGGGGTATTGCTCTGTGAAACGAGAATCGAATCAGGGCCTTAAGGGTAGGGATGGCAATGGGTAGGGTATGGGCGGGTACGACATTTTTCTGCCCAAACCCATACCCAAATCTTTTTTCTATACCCATCCATTTCAATATCCATGGACACAAATTGGTACCCATGCCCATACCCATCGGGTATATTATACCCAATGGATATCCAATGGGTATAGTATCTAACATTGGCATGATAAAGATAAGCCAAGAAAAGGGCCTAAAACTAAATTTAGGTACTCGGCCATCACAATCCGGTTTGCACTTACATCAAAATTTTACAATGTGGATTGACACACAAATGTCTTAATCTTCATTACAAACTAACTTAAAAAAACAAGTTTGCAAACTTGCAATGCCAATCACCGTAGGTATTATAGGTTTAATTTATTTATTAATTTTTCTGGGTATCCATTGGGATACCCATGGGTATAATTTCATACCCATACCCTACCCATGCATTTTGCGGGTATGGATACCCATTACCCATGGGTATGAAGTAGTAAAAAGTCTTATCCATGCCCACTGTTTTCGGGTAGGGTACCCGCGGGTACCCATACCCATGGGCAAAACTGCCATCCCTACTTAAGGGCGTTTGATACGTGTGAATATTACTGGCCAAAGTTGAGTATGAGATACATACAATACAAACTTGACACTTTTGAAAGTCGTGCTATCAATCATGAGACGCATAGTTTAGCCAAATTCTCGCTTAATCTTTGTCAAAGGGTGTCACATCTGGTTTGGCCAACCCCATGATCCGATATGTATCCTACTCTCTGTGGTTTTCGATGAATAAAATTTGGTTAAACCCTAAAAAAACTTATTTGACGCGCCTTAGTTTTTTTTGAGAATTTTTTTTAAATCCATTCATCAATCATGACAGTACAAAAATCACAACCAGGTCCATGAACCACCTAGCGACGACTACACTCACTGGAGCGAGCTAAACGTGCGCCGCCATTATCGCCCCTCCCTTACCGGAGTCGGACAAACCTTATTGTAGTAGACAGTTGGAAAGTTATCGTGCTAAGACCCTCAAGGACCACCGCACTAGCGTAGCAACCATCGTCGATGAAAAGAGTTGTAGATTGGAAAGATCAAACCTATAACCACACAAGCGAAGACGAACAAAAATGGATCCAATAGATCCACCAAAGTCCAGCACGACAGAATCCTGTGAGATCCGGCGGGGACACACCTCCACATGTCCTCCTCCGATGTTATTCGCACCACCGGGACGAGGATCGGATGTGGGAGACATTATTCCTACCCAGGGACATCACTACCGTCACACAGCCCCAACCAAGACGTTAAACCTAACAAAAACGAGAGCGGGTCCCTCCCGCTGCCGGGGGGCCAAGATCCTCCGCACTCCGGGGAATCGGCGCTGGCGGCAACGGGATGAGAAAGGAAACTTTTTTTGAGAAGGAGGAAAGACAGACACATACTGTTGTGTCTAAATTACCGTGTCTTAGTTTGATGTACTATTTGCACCAGCTACTTCATAACTAGATTGCCATGGTTGACGATGGGTGTGTTCCCCTCTACTAATAGTGCGGCAGTGCCCTAGCGGCGACAACTATATCATGAACAATTAAAACTTCACGAAATTGGTGGCCTGGTGACTTATGCCTTGGTGCCTATATCGCACGCTCTTTTGTGATGACAAAGAAACAAATTATCATTTTCGGAGGTTAAATGGAAACAGATGGAGTGAACCACATGTATGTTGTACCAGCAAAACAATATTTAAATCGATTCGTTGATGATTTCCTTGATATAAAATTTGAGGTGTGCTCTACAACACCCCACCCTATCCCCGGAGCTCCTATTTGGCACGCTAAGCGCTAGCGGTCGAGCCAGTGCGCGTCCCCTTCCCTTGCACACCCATTTGGGTCGGCCCATGCGCGGGGCGGGACACGCCGTTTTTATTTTTTATTTTTCGTTTATTTATTTTTTAAATAATTCAGGATTTCAAAAAGTTTCAAATTTAAAAAAATGTCAACTTTGAAAAAACAAAGAAATCATAAAATGTTCATGGATTCAAAAAATATCTTGAATTTGAAAGACATGTCCGGACATTCCCAAAATGTTCATAAATTTGAACAAAATGTTCACAAATTAAAAAACATGTTCAAAAAACTAAATAAATGATTCTCAATTACGAAAATATTGAAAAATCAAAAAATGTTCGTTGATTCAAAAAATGTTAATTAATTTCGAAAAATATTTGTCAAACAAATAGTATTCATGAATGTCAAAAATTGTTCCCAGATTTCAAAAACTATTTCTTGTCAAAAATTATTCAGCAATTCAAATGTCCATGAGTTTTAAAACAATGTCTACAATTTTAAAAAATTCTTAGATATAAAAAAATGTTTGTGAATTCAAAAAATATTCAAGATTAAATTAAATTCATGAATTTTTAAACATGTTCATGAATTTGAAAAATAATCACAACAAAACAATGTTCATGAAATTGGAAAATGCTCACAATTTAAATAATGTTAAAAATCATTAAAAAGTTCATAAATTTGAAAATAAGTTCAAAAAATGAAAGAATGAAAAAAGAAAAGAAAAACTGACATCAAAATAGGAAAATATAAATAAGGTAAAAACGAAAACGAAAAATAGAAATGAAATAATGAAAATGAAAAAACAAAAATAACCCGAAAGGAAAAAACTGGTATGGAAAGGTTCTAGAACGTTCCCAAAACCGAAAAGGAGGTACTTGGGCCGCCCCAAAATGTGTACCTAGTGGGAGGGGCGTATGCGCTAGGATTAGCCCCCTAAAAAGCTTCACAACTTTTGAGCAGATCAATGGTCTAGATTAAAACATGTCCTTTACTTTAGAAGGGGTAATATAAAAAATTCACATTATAAAAACACTTGCAATAAAAAAGATAACGGGCGCTCTAGAAACCCATGGCGGCTAGTGCGACTTGTTTGGAGCTATTCGTCTCCTTCCCAACCCTTATCCACTACCCCGGTCGTCCATGTATCTGTCAAAAGTGTTAGATGAAGGAAATATGCCCTATAGGCAATAATAAAGTTATTATTTATTTTCTTATTTCATGATAAATGTTTATTATTCATGCTAGACTTGTATTAACCGGAAACATAATACATGTGTGAATACAAAGACAAACATAGTGTCACTAGTATGCCTCTACTTGACTAGCCCGTTAATCAAAGATGGTTAAGTTTCCTAACCATAGACATGAGTTGTCATTTGATTAACGAGATCACATCATTAGGAGAATGATATGATTGACTTGACCCATTCCGTTAGCTTAGCACTTGATCGTTTAGTATTCTGCTATTGCTTTCTTCATGACTTATACATGTTCCTATGACTATGAGATAATGCAACTCCCGTTTACCTGAGGAACACTTTGTGTGCTACCAAACGTGACAACGTAACTGGGTGATTATAAAGGTGCTCTACAGGTGTCTCCGAAGGTACTTGTTGGGTTGGCGTATTTCGAGATTAGGATTTGTCACTCCGATTGCCGGAGAGGTATCTCTGGCCCACTCGGTAATACACATCACTTAAGCCTTGCAAGCATTGCAACTAATGAGTTAGTTGCGGGATGATGTGTTACAGAACGAGTAAAGAGACTTGCCGGTAATGAAATTGAACTAGGTATTGAGATACGGACGATCGAATCTCGGGCAAGTAACATACCGATGGAAAGGGAACAACGTATGTTGTTATGCGGTTTGACCGATAAAGATCTTCGTAGAATATGTAGGAGCCAATATGAGCATCCATGTTCCGCTATTGGTTACTGACCGGAGACGTGTCTCGGTCATGTCTACATAGTTCTCAAACCCGTAGGGTCCGCACGCTTAAAGTTCGATGACGGTTATATTATGAGTTTATGGTTTTTGACGTACCGAAGGTAATTCGGAGTCCTGGATGTGATCAAGGACAAGACGAGGAGTCTCGAAATGTTTGATACGTAAAGATCAATATATTGGACGACTATATTTCGATACCGGAATGGTTCCGGGTGAGATCAGGATAATACCGGAGCACCGGGAGGTTATTGGAACCCTCCCCCCCGGAGGTATACGGGCCTTAATGGGCTTTAGTGGAAAGGAGGGAAAAGGAGCAAGGGAGGGGGCGCCTCCCCCCAAGCCCAATCCGAATTGGGAAGGGGGCCACCCCCCCTTTCTTTCCTCCCTCCTTCCTCTTCCTTCCCTCCCCCTATCCAAATAGGAAAAGGAGGAGTCCTACTCTCGATGGGAGTAGGACTCCCCCCTTGGGCACGCCTCCTCCCCTTGACCAGCCCTCTCCTCCCCTCCTTTATATACGGAGGAGAGGGGCACCCCATAGACAGAACAATTGATCTCTTGGATCTTTTAGCCGTGTGCGGTGCCCCTCTCCACCATAGTCCACCTCGATAATATCGTAGCGGTGCTTAGGCGAAGCCCTGCGACGGTAGAACAACATCGTCACCACGCCCTCGTGCTGATAGAACTCTCCCTCACAGCTCGGCTGGATAGGAGTTCGAGGGATGAAACCGAGTTGAACGTGTGCAGAACTCGGAGGTTCCGTGCGTTCGGTACTTGATCGGTCGGATCGTGAAGACATACGACTACATCAACCGCGTTGTGCTAATGCTTCCGCTTTCGGTCTACAAAGGTACGCAGACACACTCTCCCCTCTCGTTGCTATGCATCACCATGATCTTGCATGTGCGTAGGAATTTTTTTCAAATTACTACGTTACCCAACAATGGTATCAGAGCCAGGTTTTATGCGTTGATGTTATATGCACGAGTAGAAAACAAGTGAGTTGTGGGCGATACAAGTCATACTGCTTACCAGCATGTCATACTTTGGTTCAGCGGTATTGTTGGATGAAGCGGCCCGGACCGACATTACGCGTATGCTTACGCGAGACTGGTTCTACCGACGTGCTTTGCACACAAGTGGCTGGCGGGTGTCAGTTTCTCCAACTTTAGTTGAACCGAGTGTGGCTACGCCCGGTCCTCGAGAAGGTTAAAACAGCACTAACCTGACGAACTATCGTTGTGGTTTTGATGCGTAGGTAAGAACGGTTCTTGCTCAGCCCGTAGCAGCCACGTAAAACTTGCAACAACAAAGTAGAGGACGTCTAACTTGTTTTTGCAGGGCATGTTGTGATGTGATATGGTCAAGACATGATGCTATATTTTATTGTATGAGATGATCATGTTTTGTAATCGAGTTATCGGCAACTGGCAAGAGCCATATGGTTGTCGCTTTATTGTATGCAATGCAATCGCCCTGTAATTGCTCTACTTTATCACTAGGCGGTAGCGATAGTCATAGAAGCAATAGTTGGCGAGACGACAACGATGCTACGATGGAGATCAAGGTGTCGCACTGGTGACGATGGTGATCATGACGGTGCTTCAGAGATTGAGATCACAAGCACAAGATTACGATGGCCATATCATATCACTTATATTGATTGCATGTGATGTTTATCTTTTATGCATCTTATTTTGCTTTGATTGACGGTAGCATTATAAGATGATCTCTCACTAAATTTCAAGATAAAAGTATTCTCCCTGAGTATGCACCGTTGCCAAAGTTCGTCGTGCCCAGACACCATGTGATGATCGGGTATGATAAGCTCTGTGTCCATCTACAACGGGTGCAAGCCAGTTTTGCACACGCAGAATACTCAGGTTAAACTTGACGAGCCTAGCATATGCAGATATGGCCTCGGAACACTGAGACCGAAAAGTCGAGCGTGAATCATATAGTACATATGATCAACATAATGATGTTCACCATTGAAAACTACTCCATTTCACGTGATGATCAGTTATGGTTTAGTTGATTTGGATCACATGACCACTTAGATGATTAGAGAGATGTCTATCTAAGTGGGAGTTCTTACAGTAATATGATTAATTGGACTTTAATTTATCATGAACTTAGTCCTGGTAGTATTAGCATATCTATGTTGTATATCAATAGCTCGCGTTTAGCTCCCCTGTTTTATTTTTGATATGTTCGTAGAGAAAACTAAGTTGAAAGATGTTAATAGCAATGATGCGGATTGGATCCGTGATCTGAGGATTATCCTCACTGTTGCACAGAAATATTATGTCCTTGATGCACCGCTAGGTGACAGACCTATTGCAGGAGCAGATGCTGACGTTATGAACATTTTGACAAAAGCTCGGTATGATGACTACTTGATAGTTTAGTGCACCATGCTTTACGGCTTAGAACCGGGACTTCAAAAATGTTTTGAACGCCACGGAGCATATAAGATATTCCAAGAATTGAAATTGGTATTTCATACTCATGCCAGTGTCAAGAGGTATGAGACCTCTGACATTACTTTGCCTACAAGATGGAGGAGAATAGCTCAACCAGTAAGCATGTGCTCAGATTGTCTGAGTACTACAATCACTTGAATCAAGTGGGAGTTAATCTTATAGATAATATAGTGATTGACAAAGTTCTCTAGTCACTATCACCAAGTTGCTAGAACTTCATGATGAACTATAATATGCAAGGGATAACGGAAACGATTCCCAAGCTCTTCATGATGCTGAAATCGACGAAGGTAGAAATCAAGAAAAGCATCAAGTGTTGATGGTTAACAAGACCACTATTTTCAAGAAAAGGGCAAAGGGAAGAAGGGGAATTTCAAGAAGAACGGCAAGCAAGTTGCTGCTCAAGTGAAGAAGCCCAAATCTAGACCTAAGCCTGAGACTAAGTGCTTTTACTGCAAAGGGACTAGTCACTGGAAGCGGAACTGCCCCAAGTATTTGGCAGATAAGAAGGATGGCAAAGTGAACAAAGGTATATTGGATATACATGTTATTGATGTGTACTTTACTAGTGTTTATAGCAACCCCTCGGTATTTGATACTAGTTCAGTTGCTAAGAGTAGTAACTTGAAATGGTAGTTGCAGAATGAACAGAGACTAGTTAAGGGTGGAGCAACGATGTGTATTGGAAGTAGTTCCAAGAATGATATGATCGTCATCGCACACTCCCTATACTTTTAGGATTAGTGTTGAACCTAAATAAGTGTTATTTGGTGTTTTCGTTGAGCATGAATATGATTTGATCATGTTTATTGCAATACGGTTATTCATTTAAGTTAGAGAATAATTGTTATTCTGTTTACATGAATAAAACCTTCTATGGTTATACACCCAATGAAAACGGTTTGTTGAATCTCGATTGTAGTGATACACATATTCATAATATTGAAGCCAAAAGATGCAAAGTTAATAATGATAGTGCAACTTATTTGTGGCACTATCGTTTAGGTCATATTGGTGTAAAGCGCATGAAGAAAATCCATGCTGATGGGCTTTTGGAATCACTTGATTATAAATCAGTTGATGCTTGCGAACCATGCCTCATGGGTAAAGAGGACTAAGACTCCGTTCTCCAGAACAATGGAGCGAGGAACTGACTTATTGGATATAATACATACTGATGTATGAGGTCCGATGAGTGTTGAGGCTCGCGGCGGGTATCGTTATTTTCTGACCTTCACAGATAATTTGAGCAGATATGGGTATATCTACTTGAAGAAACATAAGTCCAAAACATTTGAAAAGTTTAAAGAATTTCAGAGTGAAGTGGAAAATCATCGTAACAAGAAAATAAAGTTTCTACGATCTGATCGCAGAGGCAAATATTTGAGTTACGAGTTTGGTCTTCAATTAAAACAATGTGGAATAGTTTCACAAACTCATGCCACCTGGAACACCACAGCGTAATGGTGTGTCTGAACGTCATAACTGTGCTTTATTTGATATAGTGCAATCTATGATGTCTCATACCGATTTACCACTATCGTTTTGGGGTTATGCATTAGAGATAGCTGCATTCACAATTAAAAGGGCACCATCTAAATCTATTGAGATGACACCGTATGAACTGTGGTTTAGCAAGAAACCTAAGCTGTGTTTCTTAAAGTTTGGGGTTGCGATGCTTATGTGAAAAAGTTTCATCTTGATAAGCTCAAACCCAAATCGAAGAAGTGCGTCTTCATAGGATACCCAAAAGTAACTGTTGGGTACACCTTCTATCACAGATCCGAAGGCAAGATATTTGTTGCTGAGAATAGATCCTTTCTAGAGAAGGAGTTTCTCTCGAAAGAAGTGAGTGGGAGGAAAGTAGAACTTGATGAGGTAACTGTACCTGCTCCCTTATTGGAAAGTAGTTCATCACAGAAATCTGTTTCTGTGACTCCTACACCAATTAGTGAGGAAACTAATGATGATGATCATGTAACTTCAGATCAAGTTACTACCAAACCTCTTAGGTCAACCAGAGTGAGATCCGCACCAGAGTGGTACGGTAATCCTGTTCTGGAGGTCACGTTAATTGACCATGACGAACCTACGAACTATGAGGAAGCGATGATGAGCCCAGATTCCGTGAAATGGCTTGAGGCATGAAATCTAATATGGGATCCATGTATGAGAACAAAGTGTGGACTTTGGTTAACTTGCCCGATGATCGGCAAGCCATAGAAAATAAATGGATCTTCAAGAGGAAGACGGACAGTGATAGTAGTGTTGCTATCTACAAAGCTCGAATTTTCGCAAAATGTTTTCGACAAGTTCAAGGTGTTGACTACGATGAGATTTTCTCACTCGTATCGATGCTTAAGTCCATCTGAATCATGTTAGCAATTGCCGCATTTTATGATTATGAAATTTGGCAAATGGATGTAAAGACTGCATTCCTGAATGGATTTCTGGAAGAAGAGTTGTATATGATGCAACCTGAAGGTTTTGTCGATCCTAAAGGTGCTAACAAAGTGAGCAAGCTCCAGCGATCCATCAATGGACTGGTGCAAGCTTCTCGAAGTTGGAATAAACGTTTTGATAGTGTGATCAAAGCATATGGTTTTATACAGACTTGCGGTGAAGCCTGTATTTACAAGAAAGTGAGTGGGAGCACTACAACATTTCTAATAAGAAGTGTGAATGACATATTGTTGATCGGAAATAGTGTAGAATTTTCTGGAAAGCATAAAGGAGTATTTGAAATGAGTTTCTCAAATAAAGACCTCGATGAAGCTACTTACATATTGAGCATCAAGATCTATAGAGATAGACAAGACGCTTGATAAGTTTTTTCAATGAGTGCATACCTTGACAAGATTTTGAAGTAGTTCAAAATGGAACAGTCAAAGAAAGAGATCTTACCTGTGTTACAAGGTGTGAAATTGAGTAAGACTCAAAGCCCGACCACGGCAGAAGATAGAAAGAGAATGAAAGTCATTCCCTATGCCTCAACCATAGTTTCTATAAAGTATGCCATGCTGTGTACCAGATCTATTGTATACCCTACACTGAGTTTAGCAATGGAATACAATAGTGATCTAGGAGTAGATCACTGGATAGCGGTCAAAATTATCCTTAGTGGAATAAGGAAATATTTCTCGACTATGGAGGTGATAAAAGAGTTCGTCGTAAAGAGTTACGTCGATGCAAGCTTTTTACATCGATCTAGATGACTCTAAGTCTCGATCTGGATACATATTAAAAGTGGGAGCAATTAGCTAGAGTAGCTCCGTGCAGAGCATTGTTGACACAGAAATTTTCAAAATACATATGGATCTGAATGTGGCAGACCCGTAGACTAAACTTCTCTCATAAGCAAAACATGATCACACCTTAGTACTCTTTGGGTGTTAATCACATAGTGATGTGAACTAGATTATTGACTCTAGTAAACCCTTTGGGTGTTGATCACATGACGATGTGAACTATGGGTGTTAATCACATGGTGATGTGAACTATTGGTGTTAAATCACATGGCGATGTGAACTAGATTATTGACTCTAGTGCAAGTGGGAGACTGAAGGAAATATGCCCTAGAGGCAATAATAAAGTTATTATTTATTTCCTTATTTCATGATAAATGTTTATTATTCATGCTAGATTTGTATTAACCGGAAACATAATACATGTGTGAATACATAGACAAACATAGTGTCACTAGTATGCCTCTACTTGACTAGCTCGTTAATCAAAGATGGTTAAGTTTCCTAACCATAGACATGAGTTGTCATTTGATTAACGGGATCACATCATTAGGAGAATGATATGATTGACTTGACCCATTCCGTTAGCTTAGCACTTGATCGTTTAGTATTCTGCTATTGCTTTCTTCATGACTTATACATGTTCCTATGACTATGAGATTATGCAACTCCCGTTTACCGGAGGAACACTTTGTGTGCTACCAAACGTCACAACGTAACCGGGTGATTATAAAGGTGCTCTACAGGTGTCTCCGAAGTTACTTGTTGGGTTGGCATATTTCGAGATTAGGATTTGTCACTCCGATTGTCGGAGAGGTATCTCTGGCCCACTCGGTAATACACATCACTTAAGCCTTGCAAGCATTGCAACTAATGAGTTAGTTGCGGGATAATGTGTTATGGAACGAGTAAAGAGACTTGCCGGTAACGAGGTTGAACTAGGTATTGAGATACCGACGATCGAATCTCGGGCAAGTAACATACCGATGGCAAAGGGAACAACGTATGTTGTTATGCGGTTTGACCGATAAAGATCTTCGTAGAATATGTAGGAGCCAATATGAGCATCCAGGTTCCGCTATTGGTTATTGAACGGAGACGTGTCTCAGTCATGTCTACATAGTTCTCGAACCCGTAGGGTCCGCACGCTTAAAGTTCGATGACGGCTATATTTTGAGTTTATGGTTTTTGATGTACCGAAGGTAATTCAGAGTCCTGGATGTGATCACAGACAAGATGAGGAGTCTCGAAATGTTCGAGACGTAAAGATCGATATATTGGACGACTATATTTGGATACCAGAATGGTTCCGGGTGAGATCGGGATAATACCGGAGCACCGGGAGGTTATCGGACCCCCCCCCCCGGAGGTATATGGGCCTTAATGGGCTTTAGTGGAAAGGAGGTAAAAGGAGAAAGGGAGGGGGCGCCCCCCCCCAAGCCCAATCCGAACTGGGAAGCCCCCCTTTCCTTCCTCCCTCCTTCCTCTTCCTTCCCTCTCCCTCTCCAAATAGGAAAAGGAGGAGTCCTACTCCCGGTGGGAGTAGGACTCCCCCCTTGGGCGCACCTCCTCCCCTTGGCCGGCCCTCTCCTCCCCTCCTTTATATACGGAGGAGAGGGGCACCCCATAGACACAACAATTTATCTCTTGGATCTTTTTGCTGTGTGCGGTGCCCCTCTCCACCATAGTCCACCTCGATAATATTGTAGCGGTGCTTAGGCGAAGCCCTGTGACGGTAGAACATCAACATCGTCACCACGCCGTTGTGCTGACGGAACTCTCCCTCAAAGCTCGGCTGGATCGGAGTTCGAGGGACGTCATCGAGTTGAACGTGTGCAGAACTCAGAGGTGCCGTGTGTTCGGTACTTGATCGGTCGGATCGTGAAGACATACGACTACATCAACCGCATTGTGCTAATTCTTTCACTTGCGGTCTACAAGGGTACATGGACACACTCTCCCCTCTCGTTGTTATGCATCACCATGATCTTGCGTGTGCGTAGGATTTTTTTTTGAAATTACTATGTTACCCAACATTAGACTCCTCCACTTTATCTTACTCCTCACATTCCCATCATCCGACATAGTATGACGACATCTCAGCCCCTTGTATTCACATCACACGATGTTCAAACCGCACGAGCCACGAGGCCTTGTTTTTTAAACGGAAGTGGTGCACCCAAGCATCCCTAATGAAATTGGCGTTCCCTTGATCCAAAGGAAAAAAATAGTAAAAAGATACCAAACACTCCCCCCCTCCCCCCCCCACACACCTCCAGCGTTCCTATGCACCGAATTGTACACAACCAATAGTTTCTACATTGCTACACATGAATGATGCTTACAGTTGAAATAAAAGGCAACTCATTGTCGCTTACAACTAAATAGCAAAAGGATACTAGGAGTAGAGTTTGACATAGGCTAGAGTAAGTGCATTATATATCCTTATTTCTGTTTGGCATTTTTTTCCTTATTTCTAGTGTGTGATTGCCACCCAAGATTGCAATAGAACACCAGGTCAACTAACAATCCAATCCCTGGTGTTCTATTATATGTCGAGTTAAATACTAAAAAGAGCTACTAGGAGTAGAGTATGAGATGAACGAGAGTAAGTGCATTATGTATATCCTCAATTATAGTGTGCGGTCACCACCCAAGATTGCAACAGAACACCAATTTGGCTGACGAAACCAATCTAGTCCAATCCCTTATTGAACTAAAAGTCGGTATATGTACTTAGGAGTTGCCTAACTAAAGCATGCGGTTCAACTTGATAGATCTAGTAAGATTCAACTCGATAATCGTTTAATTCCTAATGGTTTCTATAAAAAATAGTTACAATAACTAACTCAAACGAAATATAAGCGAACAATCAAACATCGACCGGCTCCACATGGCTTCCAAATAAAACTAATTAACAGATCGAGTAATAAATTGTTTATTCCTTGCTCTTAATATGAGGTTATACATAACATATTTTGGTCCATCCTGAAGTAAGTATTACGTAACAAGTACTGGCTAGTATTTCAGTCTCTACTAGCAAATGTTGCAATAGCAAACAGCCTTGATGGTGTTCTTCTTCTCACAGTGGTAGTCCTTGAGGCTGCCCTTCCTATCACGTGCAAACACGTCACACGTGGCCTTGCATAGAGGCTTGGTGCAGAAAAACTCCCCGCCATCGTCAACGACCGCGAAATTGTGCTGCACAACACCAAGAAAACACAAACCATTATATTAGAATATTAGCGACAAACCCCCATTAGATTAGATTATACGTATTTGACAAACACAATTAAACACACCTGCAGAAATAGGAGTACCCACAAGTGTTAGCACCACGAGGAAGCAAACAATAGCAACCCGTGTGTCCATCCCAAGAGTTCTCTCCTTTTTTGAACTAGAAGGAAAAATATGTGTTCTCTTCGTCTATTTTAATTTGGCTATGGGACTAATGTTTATGTCTTGGAGTGCTTGGAGTGTTGTCTTATATAGACTTATTGAAAGGGACAAAAATAAAAGCATTTAAATGATTGTTAAACTTAGCAAAAGAGATAGAGGTGAGTCACACCCCAAAAATGGAAGCACTTAATGCTGGGTGAGAAATTAAATGACGAAGGCAAAGAAGATATGAGTGATGTTTATCCAATAATCAAGGCTTTAATTTTCGACTACAAAATAAGCATGACCATTCAAAAAATGGAGTCATCTTTTTGTCGCTGGTGACATTGATCAAACATGGTTTTTTATAAAAAAAATGTATAGCCACTTTAATTGCAAACACCATTGTGCATTCAAATTCAGTTGACTTCAACAAAACAATCAATATGAATTGCATGCTTGATATGTAACCAACTAAAACTAAAATTGTATGTTGTGTCGAGTTGACTAAATCACCATGTTTGGCTAGACAATGTTTAAAACTGTGTCAACTGTGTCAATTTGCACGGCGCCTGGGACAATGCAATGTCAAATCTTGCACTATTTTAAACCACCACAAGATAAGCAAGCTGAGTTGGCCCGGGCCTCTTGCGAGACTCTGGCATCCACCTCGAAATCTATATCAATATAATTTTTGTGTCACATGAATCATATAGTATTGGTCTAAAATATATTTTCTCTTGTTGCAAAATATAAAAGAAAAATCGGCACAACAATATTATATAGACCCATCGCAACAATAGCATGCTTCACAGTGGGTGGGTCCCATGTAAATACATTTGGAAATACCTCAAAGATGCATATGTGTACTATTTATTATTGTCCAAGAATTTCACATGCTCACTCACAACAAACTGTTGAAGAATTCCGTGCAACTTAGAAACTAATGTATGCAACAATGCGAGCACAACATTTGTGTTAGGACTAACAAAATTACATTACATTGTAGCATGTCACACATGTGTATGTAGTATGACGCAAATGAGTTCACAGCATACCAAAACAACGAATGGTAACTACAAAAAATTCCCATAAATCTAACATTTTACAACCAAAAAATTTGGTGGGCACTGACCTCACCTCATCAAACTTGCTCTAATATTCTAGTTAGTGTAGAGTTTTGGATTAAGATAAAGTTGCTCTAGTATTATACCACAACAAAAAGGAAAGAAATGGGGGAAAACAAAGAAGAGCGGAGCAGGGTGGCTTACTCGGATCTAAGTCGGCCAATATCAATCGCATTGCCCTCCTAAATCCTGATTACTCAAGCCAGCCCAAAATTGAGGGGCCACTAAAATAGAAGTTGAGCCTATGGCGCAAGAACAGAAAAGCCATTGGATTGGATATGGATAGCACATGATCTGGTGGAGCGATCTCAGGCCACTTAATGTATATTTTATGAAAAAACCCTATTAACAGTTAGGTATAAAACAAAACATTCGCAGTGACCACCTTAAGTATCTCATCTCCCAATCCAATAGTGGAGTTAACGACCATTTACAGATTTCAGGTTTTTTCCAGCGACCATTTATAGAATTTGCACAACCTCATATCCTATCAGTTTTATAGAATATATTTTCACATACCGAGCACAAATATATGGTTGTAAGAATGAAGAACTCATACTCATGCTTGTTTTAATTCTAGTATTTACACCCCTAAGGTTGTTAAGGTCCGGTTACAAAAAATCGAATTTAATTCTCTTATAAGAACTTGTTAGAGTCCTGTCATAGTGCACATCCTCTCGTGGATTCGATAACTCAAGGTTGCTCCTTCGGGAAAAGGGAGGGAAACCTTTGTTGTCCAAACCGGATCTCAAAGAGCACCACCCATCTCTCACCCTACTCGATGATACAACATCGACGACAAGGTACGTGTGTAACCAACCGTCTGCTCCCTCGCTCTGTCACTGTGGTGCTATTAATTACATCAAGTCGGGACCCATTTCCTTCCTTTTGAGGTTAACAATTAAGGTTTCTAGTCTATATGAGGGCCTTCGGATTCAACTTATAAGAATGTTAGTTCAAATTTAATGATGATTATTTCAAGTGGATGGTTATGTGAACTAGGTTGGTAGAGTGGTGGCCGACCACTGTTGCGGCGGACTTCAGGGATGTTTGATCTATCCACCTGGCTTGATCAAGCAGCGTCGACATTTGTGCATCATTATTTTGTTGAATGTGTTCGTTCGATTTGCTTGTTGCAGGGGTGATAGCCTCTGGTCCGACGTTTGGTTACACGAGACAATAAGCTCCCCTTGCAAAAGTGTATGATGTGGGAATTACGTGTTGTACTCCTCAGGTGCAAACGCACGTATATATGATGTACAGGAGTAGGCCACGACCTCAATTATACAAGGCAACTAGGAGGTGGGCCCAATACACAAATATGCACAACAAAGACTGGAGCGGAACTCCTCAAAATGACGCCGTAGGCAAGTCCTTGGTCATGATATATGCAAATTGTTGGGAAGTAGGGACGTGTAAAACACGAATATGGTCAAGGGCCACCTGTTCCCGAACAAAATGAATATCCAACTCAATATGCTTGGTCCGTCGATGATGCACCGGGTTAGCGGAGAGGTAGACTGCCGAGACGTTGTCGCAATAGACCACCGTGGCACGGTCAACAGGGAAAGAGAGCTCCTGAAGCAGCTGGCGAAGCCACGAACACTCGGCGACGGTGTTGGCCACCGCAGGATACTCAACCTCAGCATTGGAACGAGAGACCGTAGGCTGCCGCGTGGATGACCATGAGATAAGTGAGGATCCAAGGTAGACACAATAGCCCGAGGTGGAGCGACGAGTGTCAGGGCAGCCCGCCCAGTCTGCATTGGAGTAGACGGCGAGGAGTCGCAGGGCTTTCCAGCGACTATGATGATGCGGGTTGATCTGGGGAGGCTGGGAGAGCTGCCTCCTAGGGGCGCTGGTTCGGGTTGACGTGTGCGTCATGTGCACTGCTACAAAATTGCTGGATATGTGTATCTATATGTGTGCGGCTGCGATTTGAAAGTCGTAGCAATGCACAGGCTTATAATTAAATAATTATATATCTTTACTTGTTCAGTAGCAACACATGCTAGCAAGCAGCAGAGACAGTATACTATGTTGGCGATCATTTGGCGAGCGAGCAGTTGAATTGCTGCTGGCATGCATTGTGCAGGGGCATGTTCGCTTGGGTCTTGGGACGAAATCGACTGAGTCAATAAATAATTTTTTAGAAGGATATTAGACCCTCGGCCTCTGCATCATTCATTATGATGCACACAAATATTTTTAGCAAAGTTAGCCATGGGTCGAACCATTAGATATCAAATAGACATCTACAACTAAGTCGACTTCTGCTGCAACATCTCTTCAAGAAGGGATAAACTTTCTCGCCATCGACCGAAACAATCCGTAAGAAGAAGAAAATGATCACACATGTGAAACATAATTGTCAATACAAATACATGACACATGGTGGTACGAACACACATCACGATGGAAGAATACCAGCAACTTAAAAGCAAGCCTACATCAAATCTATATTTCATTAGTATTTAGTCCATATTTTTATTTCTATCAACCTAAACTCCAATTACGTTAAAATTTAGGTTTGAACTACAGATATGAGATTTCGAATTTAAAGATTGAACGTATATTTAAAGTTCTCATAGTATGTGTCTATTTTTTGGGGTGTCTTTTTACTCGATAGGAATCCAATTCAATGCTCAAAATCAAATAACAAGATGATTGCTACATATTTTGATAAAGCTAAATTTTACTTGAATTTTGGATGTAGTTTAGACAAATAATTCTCACTAAATCTTACTATGGGCCAATTTTTCTCTACCGTTGCAACACACCGGATCGAGAGTTTCCAAGAAAACATTGTCAGTCAGATGCATTTACTCCAGATCATAACCCATGTCCTAAGCTTCACGTCGTGATCCTCAAATCATGCATCTTTTTATTTTCTCATCGTCAACCGTTGTGACATGACACAGTTCCTCGACCTGGCCAACCATGGTTCATAGGAACTGGTATATTTCTCCCGCTGCAACGCACGGGCATTCGTGCTAGTATTTTGAAACGGGAGTTAGTAGGTACACCAATAATTCGATATACCCACAAAATGCTGGCTCTAGTTCCTTTCATGGCTCCTTTGATGTAAGAAAGATGCTAGTAGTGACTAGAGACAAAGGGAATCAAATTATGGGAGGAGGCGGCCCTATCTATATTCCTCTTCTCCAAGCGGTAGCTCCCGTCCATCCTTTGCCAAAAGTGGAGCATCTCTCATTTCCTTCTTCATCTTCTCCTCCTCCTCCTTTCTTGATGCTCACTCGCCTATAAATAGCTCTCGCTGCCTGCCATTGTTACTCAAGCTAGCAAGCAAGAAGCACAAAAGAAGCCAACACCAATCAAGGCCTCCATCCAATCCCAAGCAACCTCGAAGATGTCTTGCTGCGGAGGAAGCTGCGGCTGCGGCAGCGCCTGCAAGTGCGGCAACGGCTGCGGCGGCTGCAACATGTACCCCGAGGTCGAGGCCGCCGGCGCCACCCTCCTCGTCGCCGCCACCGCCACCCACAAGGCGTACGTCCCTTCTCTTTCCTCATACATCATGCGCCTCGCTGTAATATGACTATATATGTTGATCTTGCTATGGGTCTAAGGATGGATGGATGGGTGCAGGAGTTCCGGCGGGATGGAGATGGCGGCGGAGGATGGCGGCTGCGGCTGCACCCAGTGCAAGTGCGGCACCAGCTGCGGCTGCTCCTGCTGCAGCTGCTAGATCATTGATCATCGATCATGCATGCACCGCGCGCATGCATCATATCTATGATCGATCCATCCATCCATCTAGTACCATGTAACGCTACCTGATCGAGGGTCTTTGTATGTATGTAAGCACCTGCCAGCATGAGCAGAGCAGGTGCACTCCCATGCATGTAAACCGACCCCTAAATAAAATCTCCCGTGGTTTAACCTATACATGTGTTTGTGTTATAGACCAGCTTCTGGCCCATGTTTACTATCAACTTGCGAGGTGCCTGGGTTGCTAATAGACCAGCTGAATGCTCTCTTAAAGCAACGTATGCACCGCTTGGAATCGGTGTATCTTTCTTTATACACATGTATTTATTTTACAGGTGTATATCATCGGCCACACCTGGGAAAAACGATGGATGGAGAAGTGTAAATTTACAGGGGTATTGCTCTGTGAAACGAGGGTCGAATCAGGGCCGTAAGGGTGTTTGATACGTGTGAATATTACTGGCCGAAGTTGAGTATGAGATACATACAATACAAACTTGACACTTTTGAAAGTCGTGCTATCAATCATGAGACACATAGTTTAGCCAAATTCTCGCTTAATCTTTGTCAAAGGGTGTCACGTACTCACCTCTGGTTTGGCCAACCCCATGATCCGATATGTATCCCACTCTTTGTGGTTTTCGATGAATAAAATTTGGTTAAACCCCAAAAAAAGCTTATTTTGCGCGCCTTAGTTTTTTTTTTCAAGAATTTTTTTTAATCTATTCATCAATCATGGCAGTACAAAAATTATAACCAGGTCCATGAACCACCTAGCGACGACTACACTCACTGGAGCGAGCTGAACGTGCGTCACCGTTATCGCCCCTCCCTTACCGGAGTCAGGCAAACCTTATTGTAGTAGACAGTCGGTAAGTCATCGTGCTAAGACTCTAAAAGATCATCGCACTATTGTAGCAACCATCGCCGATGAAAAGAGTTGTAGATTGGAAAGATCAAACCTATAACCACACAAACGAAGACAAACAAAAATGGATCCAATAGATCCACCAAAGTCCAGCACGACAGAATCATGTGAGATCCGGCAGGGACGCACCTCCACATGTCCTCCTCCGATGTTATTCGCACCACCGGGACGAGGATCGGATGTGGGAGACATTATTCCTACCCAGGGACATCGCTACCGTCACACAGCCCCAACCAAGACGTTAAACCTAACAAAAACGAGAACGGGTCCTTCCCACTGCCGGGGGGCCAAGATCCTCCGCATTCCGGGGAATCGGCGCCGGCGGCAGCGGGATGAGAAAGGAAACTTTTCTTGAGGAGGAGGAAAGACAGACACGTGCTGTTGTGTCTAAATTACCGTGTCTTAGTTTGATGTACTATTTGCACCAGCTACTTCATAACTAGATTGCCATGGTTGACGATGGGTGTGTTCCCCTCTACTAATAGTGCAGCAGTGCCCTAGCGGCGACAACTATATCATGAACAATTAAAACTTGATGAAATTGGTGGCCTGGTGACTTATGCCGTGGTGCCTATATCGCACGCTCTTTTGTGATGTCAAAGAAACAAATTATCATTTTCGGAGGTTAAATGGAAACGGAGGGAGTGAACCTCATGTATGTTGTACCAGTAAAACAATATTTAAAAGGATTCGTTGATGCTTTCCTTGATATAAAATTTGAGGTGTGCTCTACAACACCCCACCCTACCCCCGGAGCTCCTATTTGGCACGCTAAGCGCTAGCGGTCAAGCCAGTGCGCATCCCCTTCCCTTGCACACCCATTTGAGTCGGCCCATGCGCGGGGCGGGACACGCCTTTTTTATTTATTTATTTTTATTTTTCGTTTATTTCTTTTTTAAATAATTCAGGATTTCAAAAAATTTCAAATTTCAAAAAACGTCAATTTTGAAAGAAATAAACAAAGAAATCATAAAATGTTCATGTATTCAAAAAAGATCTTGATTTCCAAAACATGTTCGCATATTCCAAAAATGTTCAAGAATTTGAACAAAATGTTCACAAATTAAAACAACTGTTCAAAAAACTAAATAAATGATTCTCAATTACGAAAATATTCATAAATCAAAAAATGTTTGTTGATTCAAAAAATGTTAATTAATTTCGAAAAATATTTGTCAAACAAATAGTATTCATGAATGTCAAAAATTGTTCCCAGATTTCAAAAAATATTTATATTCAAAAATTATTCAGCGATTCAAATGTCCATGAGTTTCAAAAGAGTGTTTACAATTTTAAAAAATTGTTCTCAGATATAAAAAAATATTTGTGAATTCAAAAAATATTCAAGATTAAATTAAATTCATGAACTTTTAAACATGTTCGTGAATTTGAAAGATAATCACAATAAAACAATGTTCATGAAATTGGAAAATGCTCAGAATTTCAAATAATGTTAAAAAATCCTTAAAAAGTTCATAAATTTGAAAAGAAGTTCAAAAAAAGAAAGAGTGAAAAAAGAAAATAAAAAATGACATGAAAATAGGAAAAATATAAATAAGGTAAAAACAAAAATGAAAAATAGAAATGAAATAATCAAAATGAAAAAACAAAAATAACCCGAAAGGAAAAAAACTGGTCTGGAAAGGTTCTAGAACGTTCCCAAAACCGAAAATGAGGTACTTGGGCCGGCCCAAAATGTGTGCCTAGTGGGAGGGGGTATGTGATGAAGCTATGTACCTAGGGTAGGGTCATGGACCTGTCGTAACTACCCTACCGAAGGACATCTCTAGAAGAAATCACCTTTCAATCGACTTGGAGGTGTTTCACTCGACAGACTCGAAGACACTCGACCAAGAAGCAATCACTCGACCAAGATCCAACCACTCGACGGCCAGGAGACCTAAAGTCACTCCGCACGCTAACGGTCGGTCATTAAGTAGCTTTTATGGTCATCATAGCACTTTACAGTAACGCCCGACCTTAATGTATTTGAAACCCTGCATAACTGAGGGCCGGAGGGGTCTGGCGAACTCTATGTAAGCCACCCCCCTCCTCAGTGTAAAGGGTTCACACCCCTGTAATTCATACACACATAATCCAGTCGACCGCCTCCGGGCTCTGAGACGTAGGGCTATTACTTCCTCCGAGAAGGGCCTGAACTCGTAAACCTCATGTGCTTACAACTACTCCATAGCTAAGATCTTGCCTCTCCATACCTACCCCCCTACATTACTGTCAGACTTAGAACCACGACAGTTGGCGCCTACCTTGGGGCAGGTGTCTTAGCGATTTGTTGGAGGAGTTGCGATCTTTTCCGATCCAAATCATCATGGTTTCTGGCGGAGTTTTGGTGGAGGGCTGCGAGATCCGTCTCGGCGCACTCACGTTCATTGCCGACGACTCCGCTTGGCTTCAGGAGGCTCCGCTCGACGTCGACGCACTCCCTGTCCGCGGGGCAACACACTTTCGCGCGTGCGTTCGCGGCGTCCTCTTGCGGCAACCGTCAACCTGTTATCGGTCGGCCCCTGTGTTGTCCTCCCTCCCTGTTTCCCGCCGGCGCAAGCGCTCCGGTCGGTCGAGACTTCAGCGGTGGGTGAGACACGCGGTGGCACGCTAGTCGGCCACCCCTCAAGTCGCGGCGATCGAGCCCGACGAATCCCTCTACGGCCTGTTCGACCTGTCGACTGGCTCCGCAGAGACCGCATCCGAGTGCGACAGTAGTGATCCGGCGGCGGAGATTCTGATGGTCGATGGACTGCGCAGTCCTCCCGGTTTTCCCCGCACCGACGGAGGCGCAGGTGGAGGCGACCTTTCGCATCCCCATGAGGAATATCTCCCCGAGCCTCTCACGTCGCTGCAGAGAGAAGAACTTTGTCGCCGGAACATGGATGCACTGCACACTCCTATCGTTGGAGAAATCCCCGAGGCTCGTGCCTTGGAGGACGCGCGCCTGGCAAACTTGGCTGCGTGCACTCGACTGGAGAACCTCCAGCGAGCACTCGACGAGCGTGCGAGACAACGGGTTCCAGAATCCAGTCGACGTCAGCTCTTTCCGCCCCCGCAGGTATATCGAACTCCGATTCAGAATTTAGCAGCTGCAGCCCGTATAGCAGAGTCGATCCAGCCTTCCCAATCAAAGGCTGGCAGAGGCTTGCTGCAGATCAGAGCGTTACTCCGGGCAGCAGGAGACCAGAATTCCGCTGTTTCTCAGTCGCGGAACATGATTCATAGCAGATCCATTGCTGCAGACACAGTCCAGTCGGCTCATAGTCCAAGATCGCCCCCGAGGCGTGAGGGACGTGGGGACCGGCGTGATCAATACGGAAACCGTGAGCATTATGATCACCGATTCGATCGTGACGACCGACGTCGAGTGCCCACCCTACCCCGAGGAGTGGATCGTATGTGCCTCGACAGCAGGATGACAGGCGCCCTCATAGTGTTGGGCGAAGGATTCCAGTCGACCCCAGGGAACCAGGCTTTGATGCGAGATCCATTCTCGTTCAAGGTTTGGTCAACAGGAACAGAGCTTGCCGAGAAGGTCACGACAGAGATGCACCTACCAGCAGCAGAGTACATGTTTCAGGGCCAGAGTGCTTTAGTAGAGCCATCAGGGCCGCTGTGATTCCTCCCAACTTCAGGTTGGCGACTGGAGTCAGTAAGTTCACTGTTGAGTCCAAGCCCGATACTTGGCTTGAAGACTACCGAGTGGCTGTCCAGATTGGCGGTGGCAATGATGAAGTGGACATGAAGCACCTGCCTCTCATGTTGGAGGGCTCGGCCAGAGCGTGGCTGAATCAGTTAGCACCCAACAACATTTACACTTGGGAAGATCTCGCCCGAGTGTTTGTCACTACATTTGAAGGAACATGCAAGCGACCGGCAGGACTGACGGAACTGCGGTCTTGCGTGCAGAAGCCGAATGAAACCTTGAGGGATTACATCCAGAGATGGATCATGTTACATCACACGGTAGAGAATGTGCCTGATCACCAAGCAGTCTGTGCCTTCAAAGAAGGCGTCAAGTACAGAGAACTGAATCTGAAATTCGGTCGAACCGGAGACATGTCTCTGAATCGGATGATGGAGATTGCCACGAAGTAAGCTAATGGTGAAGATGAGGATCGACTCCGAAGTGGCAAGCACAAGTCAGTCGCCCAAGAAACCGGAGGAGGAAATTCCAATCGGAAACAGAAGCGGAAAGCCGAGCCAACTGCTCCTGGGGAAGCCTTGGCTGTAACTCAAGGAAAGTTTAAGGGGAAACCCAAAGGGCCTTGGAACCCCAAGAAAGTTAAAGCTCAAGACGGAAATGATGTGTTGGATTTGCCATGTCACATCCACACCAAGAAAGATGAAGAGGGTAAGCTCATTTACCCGAAACATACCACTCGGCAGTGTCAGCTCTTGATCCAGCAGTTCCAGGGCAAACAACCCAAAGATAAGGAAAAGGAGTCGGACAAAGTTGAGGACAAGGAAGACAGTGATGATGGATACCCCCAGGTCAATTCCACCTTGATGATTTTTGCTGATGTTGAAAGCAAAAGTCGACTGAAAGTTATCAACCGTGAGGTGAATATGGTTGCTCTGGCGACACCCAGTTATCTGAAGTGGTCTCAGACTGCCATCACATTCGACCAGTCCGATCACCCAACGCACATTGCCACCCCTGGGAGGCAAGCTTTGGTGGTCGACCCAGTTGTTGAAGGCACTCGACTGACCAAAGTCTTGATGGATGGTGGCAGTGGTTTGAACATACTATATGCTGAGACGTTGAAAGGGATGTGCATTCCGATGTCCAGACTCAGTACCAGCAACATGAGTTTCCATGGAGTCATTCCTGGGAAGAAGGCTGAGTCACTCGGCCAAATTGCTCTTGATGTGGTTTTCGGTGATTCCAAGAATTGCCGCAAAGAAAAGTTGACATTCGAAGTTGTGGATTTCCAGAGTGCTTATCATGCTATTTTGGGCAGGCCAGCTTACGCACGCTTCATGGCTCGACCATGTTATGTGTATCTCAAATTGAAGATGCCTGGTCCCAAAGGTGTGATCACTGTTACGGGCAATCGGAAGAAAGAAGAAAAGTGTTTTCAGAAAGGCTCAAAGATCGCTGATGCTCAGATGGCAGTGGTGGGGCTGCAGGAGTACCAGAAGACTGCAGACCCGAGTGATTTGTTGCGAGCCAAGAAGCCCGCTACAGAATCAGCTTTTCAGTCGTCTGGTGAAACGAAGCCGGTTCACATTCACCCGACCGATCCCAGTGCTGCTCTGACTCATATCTCAACAACACTCGACTCCAAATAGGAAGAAGCGCTCATCCAGTTCCTCCATGAGAACTGGGACATCTTCGCATGGAAGCCTTCTGACATGCCGGGTGTTCCCAGGGGGTTGGCTGAGCACCGCCTACGGGTCGACTCGAAAGTGAAACCCGTCAAAGAACATCTCCGACGGTCCGCCGTCCAGAAGAGAAAGGCTATTGGTGAGGAGGTGGCTCGGCTCTTAGCAGCGGAGTTCATCCAAGAGATTTACCACTCCGAGTGGCCCGCCAACGTTGTCATGGTCCCCAAGAAGGATAAGTCACTTCGCATGTGCATTGACTTTAAACATATCAATCGGGCCTGCCCGAAAGATCATTTTCCTCTCCCCTGCATCGACCAGATAGTCGACTCGACTGCGGGATGTGAGCGACTGTCTTTTTTAGACGCCTATTCCGAGTACCATCAGATCCGTCTGTATGGACCCGACGAGATCAAATCAGCTTTCATCACTCCATTCAGATGCTTCTGTTACGTTACCATGCCATTCGGCCTCAAGAATGCCGGAGCCACATTCATGAGGATGATTCAGAAGTGTTTGCTCACTCAAATCAGTCGGAATGTGGAAGCATACATGGATGATATTGTGGTCAAGTCACGGAAGGGTTCCGACCTGCTGACTGACCTTGCTGAAACCGTTGCCAACATCAGGAGGTATGATATCAAGCTTAATCCATCAAAGTACACATTCGGAGTTCCTGGCGGAAAGTTACTCAGTTTTCTCGTTTCCGAACGGGGAATCAACGCCAATCCAGAAAAAGTCGGTACTATACTCCGGATGAAACGTCCCGTGTGAGTGCACGACGTCCAGAAGCTTACTGGTTGCTTGGCCGCTTTAAGTCGATTCATCTCTCGTCTCGGTGAAAAGGCATTGCCTCTTTACCGATTGATGAAGAAGTCAGACAAGTTCGAGTGGACTCCTGAAGCTGATGCAGCGTTGAAGAGCTCAAAGCTCTGCTCTCCACCCAGCCGGTGCTTGCTGCTCCAATCAGCAAAGAGCCTTTGCTGCTTTACATCATAGCCACGGGACAAGTCGTCAGTATGGTACTTATGGTCGAGCGGGAAGAAGAAGGAAAAGCCTTCAAAGTTCAGCGCCCAGTATATTATGTTTCTGAAGTTTTGACCCCGTCGAAGCAAAGATATCCTCATTATCAGAAGATTGTATATGAGATTTATATGACCACAAAGAAGGTTGCTCACTACTTGTCTGATCATTCCATTACGGTCGTCAGCGACGCTCCATTGTCAGAGATCCTGCACAACAGAGATGCAACTGGTCGAGTGGCAAAATGGGCGATTGAACTCCTTCCTCTAGATATCAAGTTTGAGGCAAAGAAAGCTATCAAGTCCCAAGCAATAGCAGATTTCGTCGCCGAGTGGATTGAACAACAACTGTCGACTCAGGTTCACTCGGAGCATTGGACTATGTTCTTCGACGGTTCCAAAATGCTGAATGGTTCCGGTGCCGTAGTATTATTGGTCTCCCCCGAGGAGATAAGCTCAGATATGTTCTTCAAATCCACTTTGATTCCTCCAATAACGAAGCAGAATACGAAGCACTTTTATATGGGTTGCGCATGGCCATTTCACTCGGCGTCCGTCGCCTCATGGTCTATGGCGACTCAGATTTGGTGGTTAATCAAGTGATGAAAGAGTGGGACGTCAGAAGTCCGGCCATGACTGGTTATTGCAATGCAGTGAGAAAGCTGGAGAAGAAATTCGAGGGGTTAGAACTTCATCACATACCCCGACTGAAAAATCAAGCAGCTGATGATTTGGCGAAAATTGGTTCCAGAAGAGAAGCCATTCCCAGCAATGTGTTTTTGGAACACATCCACACACCATCAGTTCAGGAGGATCCCTTCACTGAAGAAGCCCGTAGCCAAAAAGTGCCACGGATCCGATTGAAGTTGAAGTTCCAGCTGTGGTCGACCCGATCATGGAAGTTTTGGTCATCACTCCCGACTGGACGGTACTGTACATCGCGTACATCCTAAGGAAAGAACTCCCAGAGGACGAAGAAGAGGCTCGACAGATCGTCCGTTGATCCAAGGCCTTTACAGTCATAAAGGGATAGTTGTATAGAGAAAGCGCGACTGGAGTCAGTCAGAAGTGTATAACACCAGAAGAAGGTCAGATAATCCTTGATGATATCCACTCGGGGACTTGTGGTCATCATGCGTCCTCTCGTACCATTGTGGCTAAAGCATACCGAGCGGGATTCTACTGGCCAAGAGCGAATGAAATGGCGAAAGAGATAGTCGACAAATGTGAAGGATGTCAGTTTTACTCCAATATGTCGCACAAACCCGCGTCAGCCCTGAAAACCATTCCACTCGTCTGGCCCTTCGCTGTTTGGGGACTAGACATGGTTGGACCACTGAGAACGGGCAGGAGCGGCTTCACTCATGTGCTAGTAGCAGTCAACAAGTTCACCAAATGGATTGAAGCTTAGCCTATCAAGAATCTTGATGCTAGCACTGCTATTAGTTTCATCAGAGAGTTGATATTCAGATATGGAGTTCCGCACATCATCATCACTGACAATGGGTCAAACTTTGATTCCGATAAATTCAGAGCCTTTTGCGCCTCTCAAGGCACACGAGTCGACTACACTTCAGTCGCTCACCCCCAGTCGAATGGACAAGCGGAAAGAGCAAACGGCTTAATTCTCAAAGGACTGAAACCCCGACTGATGCGCTATCTCAAGCACGCAGCAGGTGCATGGGTTGACGAGCTTCCATTAGTTCTTTGGGGATTGAGGACAACCCCGAACCGATCGACTGGAAGAACCCCATTCTTTCTGGTCTACGGAGCCGAAGCAGTTTTGCCGAGTGACCTGCTTCACAACGCACCCCGAGTCGAGCTCTACTCTGAAGATGAAGTAAAACAAGCCCGGCAGGACGCAGTCGACCTCCTGGAAGAAGAAAGAGAAATGGCCATGATCCGATCGACCATCTATCAGCAAGACTTGCATCGATTCCATGCCACAAATGTGAAGAGTCGAGCCTTCCAAGAAGGAGACTTGGTCCTCCGAGTGGATCAACAGAAACCACACAAACTCGCTCCTACTTGGGAAGGTCCCTTCATAGTCACCAGAGTCCTCCACAATGGAGCGTACCACCTTTATAATGTCGATTGCCAGATTGATGAGCCACGAGCCTGGAATGCGGAGCTGCTCCGCCCCTTTTATACTTGAATTCTCACTCGGATGAGATGTAATAAGAAAAACTTCTAAAGTTTATTTATCAAAGACAAGAGCGTTATAATTTTCCCAGTGATTGTTATTGTTTTTGTTTGCATGAGAAATCCCCCAGTGGGTGGCTTAGCTGCGAATCCGTTTCGCCTAAGTTTGTAAAAATAATTTCCTACCGAGTGGTGAGCCAGCCTCCCACTCGGGGGCTTAGCTGCGAACCCGTTTCGCCTAAGTGTTTGAAAATCCTACCGAGTGGTGAGCCAGCCTCCCACTCGAGGGCTTAGCTGTAGTCAAGTACTCGCCTAAGTATTTCAAAATCCTACTGAGTGGTGAGTCAGCCTCCCACTCGGGGGCTTAGCTGCAGTCCAGTACTCGCCTAAGTATTTGAAAATCCTACCGAGTGGTGAGCCAGCCTCCCACTCTGGGGCTTAGCTGCAGTCCAGTACTCGCCTAAGTATTTGAAAATCCTACCGAGTGGTGAGCCAGCCTCCCACTCGGGGGCTTAGCTGCAGTCCAGTACTCGCCTAAGTATTTGAAAATCCTACCGAGTGGGGAGCCAGCCTCCCACTAGGGGGCTTAGCTGCAGTCCAGTACTCGCC
>NC_041384.1:760578375-760636376 GCF_002162155.2 Triticum dicoccoides
TAAGTTTGAAAAATCCTACCGAGTGGAGAGCGACCCTCCCACTCGGAGGCTTAGCTGCAGTCCAGTACTCGCCTAAGTACGAAACACATCCCAATCCGCAAGGACGACGAGGTGCAGGTCGACTGTCACCTTCTCCTTCGGAGCTTCGCCACAAATACAACGTGCGCTCCATCCCAATCCGCAAGGACGACGAGGTGCAGGTCGACTGCCACCTTCTCCTTCGGAGCTTCGCCACAAATACAACGTGCGCTCCATCCCAATCCGCAAGGACGACAAGGTGCAGGTCGGCTGCCACCTTCTCCTTCGGAGCTTCGCCACAAATACAATGTGCGCTCCATCCCAATCTGCAAGGACGACGAGGTGCAGGTCGACTGCCACCTTCTCCTTCGGAGCTTCGCCACAAACACAACGTGCTCTCCATCCCGACCCGCAAGGACGACGAGGTGCAGGTCGACTGCTACCTTCTCCTTCAGAGCTGCGCCACAAATACAAAAATTGTCTCGAGTGAAGAATGAGTTCCACTCGACGGAGAATTCGTGAAGATATTCAATGATAAACCAAGTTCAGATAAATCCTAAAGGTTCCAGACCGCAGATCGAAGTGCTCGGGCATTCAGCCCGAAAGATTTTAACGGTTACAAAAACCACTCGGCATTCCGAGGCAAATTTAAGGTGGGGCATAAAAGTTTGTTCACTCCGCAGGAGGACGACTGGCAGGCTCGACGAACTCATCCAGGTCGACGCCGTCGGCGATCCGAGTGGCTGCAGCAATAAAAGTCTCCATAAAAGATCGGAAGTTATGCCTCTGGGTGTTGGCGACCTTGATTGCTGCCAGCTTATCTTGTCGCACCTCCTTGCAGTGGACACGAACCAAAGACAGAGCCACATCAGCACCACACCGGGCAGAAGATTTCTTCCACTCCTGCACTCGACCAGGGATCTCGTTAAGTCGAGTCATCAGAGACTCGCGATCATTCTGGAGCGTGGCCCCTGGCCAAAGTGCCGTGTCGATCCGTGACGTGGCGACCTTCAGTCGAGCCAAGTAGTCCACAACACCGTCGATGCGGGATTCCAGTCGGAGCAGATTCATGGCAGTTTCATCTTTCACGGGAGAGTTGATGGGGTCCAAACCTGGCTCAATCCGCCCAGTCTCCTCCTCGAAGTTCTGGCAAAACTCTGCATTCACGATCCAAGGATAAGTCAATTTGCATATGCTGAGGCGACAGAAAAACATCAGTCGGAACAAAATGTATACGTTCAAGCTTGATGAACAACTTCTTGGCAAGGCTCCTCAGATAACTCTCTAGATCGTCCCTCCTGCGAGCGATGCCTTCCATCTTCTCGTACAGGTTGACATTGTTTTTCTTCAAGCGCGTGCACTCCTTGTTGGCTTCGTTCAGGGCAGATTTCATCTTGGCGTTCTCTTCTTCCAATTGGCCGACTGAAGCCAGTTTCTGTTCAGCCAGAGCGGTTCTGTCGTCAGCTTTCTTTTGAGCAGCAGCCAAATCCTGATCCTTCTTCGCCAAAGCTTTGTTCGGTTTTTCTGCAAAGAAATGGTGCTTGATTCAGAAAGAGCAGAAGGGTACTCAAGCCTAAGACAAACCAGTCGACAAGCTCGTCTTACCATTGGCGTCGTCCTTGGCATTTTGCAGCTTTGTCTTGGCCAATTGCAAGTCAAGGTTTAGCTGGATCTGCTGTTTCTCCAAGTCAGCAAAGCGAGCTCCAAGATCGCAAGATTTCTGCAAACAGGGAGGGGAAGTTATTTACAGCGAAAAATGACAAAGACAATCAATACTAAGACTACGGTCGACTGCCCGCAGTCCACCATAGTCTCGGGGACTACACCCAGTGGGTGCACTTTGCGTGCCCCCACCGGTTCGATTTACACTCGACACGACCAGACCAGATCGAGCAAAAGAATCAAAATACAAAGACTACAGTCGACTGCCAGCAGTCCACCATAGTCTTGGGGACTACACCCAGTGGGTGCACTCAGCGTGCCCCCACTAGTCCAAAAATTCAATCGACGCACCTAGTGGGTGTACAGATGCAAAGATTTGCGGAAAGAGAGTCTGCAGATAGCATATCCTAACAGAACAAGCGGTGACCAGCTAACCTGTACATTGCTTTGGAGAGCCGACTTGGCGTCATAGGCGGCCTGACTGGCGTCCCGCACCATCTTCACCTTCTCCATCATAATGCCTGCCTGGCGTATGGCTTCCTTGGCAGCATTCACATCGTCCTCTGGGACATGATGGATCGCAAAAACTGAAGGTGGGTCGGCAGGAGCTTGAGCAGTCGACGAAGAAGGCAGGGCACTCGACAATGGTACGGCAAAGGTAACAGAACCCCGATTGGCATCACCAACGTCCTGAATGACTAGTTCCGCCATCGGCGTCGACTGTGGCTCCTTGCTTGCAGGAGCTTTCCTATTTTTCCTCGTCAAAGGCCTCTCAGGCTCCTCATCATTATCATCGGGGAGGTCAATAGTGTTAGGAGCTGTTCAAAGATCAATCGCCAAAATCACATCACCCAATGGTACACATTGCAGTTGAGTCGACCAAATAAAGACAAAATGACAAAAATCATACCCAGATTGGAAGTGACTGCATCCTCCATTACCTCATCCTCATCTCTGTAAGCTGAGGTCCCGGAAGTAGCAGCGCTGCCAGTTCCAAAGTTCGTCTGGTTAAATCAAGAAAAAATAAACAGCACGGAGCGTTGAGTGAATACAAAGGGAGACACTCACGCAGAAGCGACGGGGATGTCAATCTTAATCTTCGGCAACGCCTTCCGAGGCTTCTGCTCTGCAGCTTTGAGATGCTTTGACACTTTTTCAGTTGGGGTTGGTGAAGATGTTCGAGGACGCTTTGAAGACTGACCAGTCTGAGCAATCGCCTTTTCACGGGCGCTCGGTCGTTCTTGGTCAAGCTTGGATCGCCTCTCCCTGCGAGGAGGTGACTCGACTTCTTCTTCGTCACTTGAGTCGTCGCTTTCTTCGTCCTCTTCTCCGTCAGAATGCCATTCGCCACTGTCGCCGCTGCTCGCCTCTCCTTCCAGATCTTGCTCTTGCTCTCCGTTGGGCACTGAGTACATTTCGATAAGGGCCTGAAAGAAAGCAGGAAGAATAAAGTCAGTCGACGCAGTATAGACAGCTATGCTAGTGGATTCAGATTATAATCAAAGGCTCAGAATCGGACCTTTTCTGGTTCGTGGGACTGGTCGAATGGAGGAACTCTCCTGGCTCCCCTGGGGTTGTCCTTGTTTCCGGTGATGCCCGATAGCCACCCCTCCAGTGTGTCGTCATCAACCTCCTCTGGGTGAATCCGAGTGGTGTCGTCAAGACCCGAATACATCCACATCGGATAGTCTCGAGCTTGAAGAGGCTGGATCCACCGCCGAAGGAAAACCTCCAAGAGATCCATACCAGTGACCCCGTCACGGATAAGCTGGACCACTCGTTCGACCAGCACCCTAACTTGCGCCTTCTCCTCCGGGAGCACCTTCAAAGAGGAGGGTTTCCTCACTTGGTCCATGGTAAAAGGAGGGAGGCCAGTCGACTGCCCTGGCGTCGGCTGGTCTTTGCAGTAAAACCAGGTCAACTGCCATCCGCGGACCGAGTCGGGAAGAATCATGGCCGGAAAGGAACTTTTCCCTCTCATCTGAACACCAAGACCCCCACACATCTGAATCACTTGTGTTCTCTCGTCACTCGGATTGGCCTTTTTCACCGTCTGAGAACGACATGTGAAAATGTGCTTGAAAAGACCCCAGTGAGGCCGACAACCCAAGAAATTCTCGCACAAAGACACGAAAGCAGCGAGATACACGATTGTGTTGGGAGTAAAGTGGTGGAGTTGTGCCCCAAAGAAATTCAGAAATCCCCGAAAGAAAGGGTGAGGAGGCAAGGAAAATCCACGGTTGACGTGGGTGGCAAGGAGATCGCGCTCACCCTCCCGAGGTTGCGGCTCGGATTCCTACCCCGAAAGCCGCGCCGATCCTTGGGGGGTCAGTCCTCCATCGGCTAGATCATCGAGGTCTTCTTGGCGGATCGCCGAGCAGATCCAGTCGCCCTGGATCCAGCCCTTCGGCAGGCCGGCTCATGAGGAAGATCCACCCCGACTGGTCGCCTTCCCCTTCGCCTTTGCCGTCGCCTTCTTCGCCCGCTCCGGAGCCGCCGTCTTCTCCTTCCCCATCATCGCCGGCGAGACGCGTACGGAGCGGCGGCGCTGGGGCGAGAGCGAGCGCGACGAAGAAGCCTGAAGAGGAGAAGAGGAAATGAGAACGCACTGTTCAAGAAACCCCGGTCCGACGCCTTATATGAGGTCGCTTCCGAGTGGCTGACTGGTAGGCCCGGACGATCCTGTCAAATCCCGTAACAATCGCGCGCGTGATACATGGTGAAAAAGGTGGCGCGGGGATCGAGGCGGCTCCGCCCTATCCCATCCGATTACTGCGGCCTCCCCCGTCCCGCGCGCTTCCCAAAATTCAAATCCCACGAAACCTGCGAGCAGCAAAACAACTTGTCAGACAGAAGATCTCATCCACACCGTCACTCGGAGCTTTTCGAGTAAAGAAACTCACTCGACAAAAAACTAAGAATGGATCAAGGCGACTGAAAAGGAAGTTGTTGTCATCACTCGGGTTCATTGATCCGAAACAAGATATGCTCATGGCATGAAAAATGAGTCAGAGAAGTTCTCAACTCCTTCCCCACTCAAACCTCGATCCATTCGGGGGCTAATGATGAAGCTATGTACCTAGGGTAGGGTCATGGACCTGTCCTAACTGCCCTACCGAAGGACATCTCTAGAAGAAATCACCTTTCAATCGACTTGGAGGTGTTCCACTCGACAGACTCGAAGACACTCGACCAAGAAGCAATCACTCGACCAAGATCCAACCACTCGACGGCCAGGAGACCAAAAGTCACTCCGCACGCTAACGGTCGGTCATTAAGTAGCTTTTATGATCATCATAGCACTTTATTAGGGGCGTTACCAGTAACGCCCGACCTTAATGTATTTGAAACCCTGCAGAACTGAGGGTCGGAGGGGTCTGGCGAACTCTATATAAGCCACCCCCCTCCTCAGTGTAAAGGGTTCGCACCCCTGTAATTCATACACACATAATCGAGTCGACCGCCTCCGGGCTCCGAGACGTAGGGCTATTACTTCCTCCGAGAAGGGCCTGAACTCGTAAGCCCCGTGTGCTTACAACTACTCCATAGCTAAGATCTTGCCTCTCCATACCTACCCCCTACATTATTGTCAGACTTCGAACCACGACAGTATGCGCTAGGACTCCCCTCCTAAATAGTTCACAACTTTTGAGCAGATCATGGTCTAGATTAAAACATGTCCTTTACTTAAGAAGGGGTAATATAGAAAATTCACATTATAAAAACACTTGAAATAAAAAAGATAACGGGCGCTCTAGAAACCCATGGCGGCTAGTGCGACTTGTTTGGAGGTATTCGTATCCTTCCCAACCCTAACCCACTACCCCGGTCGCCCATGTATCTGTCAGAAGTGTTAGACTCCTCCACTTTATCTTACTCCTCACATTCCCATCATCCGACATAGTATGACGACATCTCAGCCCCTTGTATTCACATCACGCGGTGTTCAAACCGCATGAGCCACGAGGCCTTTTTTAAGGGGAGTGGTGTACCCAAGCACCCCTTCTGAAATTGGCATTCCCTTGATCCAAAGAAAGAAAGAGTAAAAAGAAACCAAACACCCCCCCCTCACACACACACACACACACCTCCAGCGTTCCTATGCACCGAATTGTACACAACCAATAGTTTCTACATTACTACATATGAATGATGCTTATAGTTGAAATAAAAGGCAACTCATTTCTAGTGCGTGATTGTCACCCAAGATTGCAATAGGCTACTAGGAGTAGAGTTTGACATGGGCCAAAGTAAGTGCATTATATATCCTTATTTCTAGTGCGTGATTGCCACCCAAGATTGCAATAGAACACGGGTCAACTGACAATCCAATCCCTGGTGTTCTATTATATGTCAAGTTAAATACTAAAAAGAGCTACTATGAGTAGAGTATGAGATGAACCAGAGTAAGTGCATTATGTATATCCTCAATTATAGTGTGCGGTCACCACCCAAGATTGCAACAGAACACCAAGTTGGTTGATGAAACCAATCTAGTCCAATCCCTTATTGAACTAAAAGTCGGTATATGTACTTAGGAGTTGCCTAACTAAAGCATGCAGTTCAACTTGATAGATCTAGTAAGATTCAACTTGATAATCATTTAATTCCTAATGGTTTTTAGAAAAAAAATAGTTACAATAACTAACTCAAACGAAATATAAAGTGAACAATCAAACATCGAACGGCTCCACATGGCTTCCAAATAAAACTAATTATCAGATCGAGTAATGAATTGTTTATTCCTTGCTCTCAATATGAGGTTATACATAACATATTTTGGTCTATCGTAACAAGTACTAGCTAGTATTTCAGTCTCTACTAGCAAATGTTGCAATAGCAAACAGCCTTGATGGCGTTCTTCTTCTCACAGTGGTAGTCCTTGAGGCTGCCCTTCCTATCACGTGCAAACACCTCACACGTGGCCTTGCACAGCGGCTTGGTGCAGAAAAACTCCCCGCCGTCGTCAACGACCGCGCAATTCTCTGCACAACACCAAGAAAACAGAAACCATTATATTAGAATATTAGCGACAAACCCCCCATTAGATTAGATTATACGTGTTTGACAAACACAATTAGACACACGTGCAAAAATAGGAGTACCCACAAGTGCTAGCACCACGAGGAAGCAAACAATAGCAGCCCGTGTGTCCATCCCAAGAGTTCTCTCCTTTTTTGAACTAGGAAGGAAAAATATGTGTTCTCTTCGTCTATTTTAATTTGGCTATGGGGCTAACGTTTATGTCTTGGAGTGCTTGGAGTGTTGTCTTATATAGACTTATTGAAAGGGACAAAAATAAAAGCATTTAAATGTTTGTTAAACTTAGAAAAAGAGATAGAGGTGAGTCACACCCCAAAAATGGAAGCACTTAATACTGGGTGAGAAATTAAATGAAAAAGGCAAAGAATATATGAGTGATGTTTATCCAATAATTAAGGCTTTAATTTTCGAATACAAAATAAGCATGACCATTCAAAAAATGAAGTCATCTTTTTGTGGCTGGTGACATTGATCAAACATGTTTTTGTTATAAAAAATGTCTAGCCACTTTAATTGCAAGCACCATTGTGCATTGAAATTCAATTGACTTCAACAAACCAATCAATATGAATTGCATCTTGATATGTAACCAGCTAAAACTAAAATTGTATGTAGTTTTGAGTTGACTAAATCACCATGTTTGGCTAGACAATGTTTAAAACTGTGTCAATTTGCACGCCACTTGGGACAATGCAATGTCAAATCTTGCACTGTTTTAAACCACCACAAGATAAGCAACCTGAGTTGGGCCCATGCCTCTTGCCACCCGCTGGCGTCCACCTCGAAATCTATACCAATATAATTTTTGTGTCACATGAATCATATAGTATTGGTCTAAAATATCTTTTCTCTCGTTGCAAAATATAAAAGAAAAATCGGCACAACAATATTATATAGACCCATCACAACAATAGCATGCTTCACAGTGGGTAGGTCCCATGTAAATACATTTGGAAATACCTCAAAAATGCATATGTGTATTATTTATTATTGTCCAAGAATTCCACATGCTCACTCACAACAAACTGTTGAAGAATTCCGTGCAACTTAGAAACAATGCAAGCACAACATTTGTGTTAGGACTTACAAAACTACATTACATTGTAGCATGCCACACATGTGTATGTAGTATAACGCAAATGAGTTCACAACAGAACAAAACAACGAATGGTAACTACAAAAAATTTCCATAAATCTAACATTTTACAACCAAAAAAATTGGTGGGCACTGACCTCACCTCATCAAACTTGCTCTATTATTCTAGTTAGTGTAAAGTTTTGGTTTAAGCTAAAGTTGCTCTAGTATTATACCACAACAAAAAGGAAAGAAATGGGGGAAAACAAAGAAGAGCGGAGCAGGGTGGCTTACTTGGATCTAAGCCGACCAATATAAATCGCATTGCCCACCTAAATCCTGATTACTCAAGCCGGCCCAAAATTGAGGGGCCACTAAAATAGAAGTTGAGCCTATGGTGCAAGAACAGAAAACCCGACTAAGCCATTGGATTGGATATGGATGGCACATGATCTGGTGGAGCAATCTCAGGCCACTTAATGTATATTTTATGAAAAAAACCCTATTAACAGTTAGGTATAAAACAAAACATTTGCAGTGACCACCTTAAGTATCTCATCTCCCAATCCAATAGTGGAGTTAACGACCATTTACAGATTTCAGGTTTTTTCCAGCGACCATTTAGAGAATTTGCACATCCTCATATCCTATAAGTTCTATAAAATATATTTTCACATATCGAGCACAAATATATGGTTGTAAGAATGAGGAACTCATACTCATGCTTATTTTAATTCTACTATTTACACCCCTAAGGTTGTTAAGGTCCGGTTACAAAAACTTGAATTTAATTCTCTTATAAGAACTTGTTAGAGCCATGTCATAGTGCACATCCTCTCGTGGATTCGATAACTCAGGGTTGCTCCTTCGGGAAAAGGCAGGGAAACCTTTGCTATCCAAACCGGATCTCAAAGAGCACCACCCATATCTCACCCTACTCGATGATACAACATCGACGACAAGGTACGTGTGTAACCAACCGTCTGCTCCCTCGCTCTGTCACTGTGGTGCTATTCATCACATCAAGTCGGGACCCATTTCCTTCCTTTTGAGGTTAACAATTAAGGTTTCTAGTCTATATGAGGGCCTTCGGATTCAACTTATAAGAATTTTAGTTCAAATATAATGATGATTATTTCAAGTGGATGGTTATGTGAACTAGGTTGGTAGAGTGGTGGGCGACGACTGTTGCGGCGGACTTCAGGGATGTTTGATCTATCCACCTGGCTTGATCAATCAGTGTCGACATTCGTGCATCATTGTTTTGTTGAATGTGTTGGTTCGATTTGCTTGTTGCAGGGGTGATAGCCTCTGGTCCGACGTTTGGTTACACGAGACAATAAGCTCCCCTTGCAAAGGTGTATGATGTGGGAATTATGTCTTGTACTCCTCAGGTGCAAACGCACGTATATGTGATGTACAGGAGTAGGCCACGACCTCAACTATACAAGGCAACTAGGAGGTGGGCCCAATACACAAATATGCACAACACATATACTCACCCCCCCCCCGCGCAGTCGAAGCGGCACTGCGCTGACGCAAAGACTGGACCGGAACTCCTCAAATGATGCCGTAGGCAAGTCGTTGGTCATGATATCTGCAAATTGTTGGGAAGTAGGGACGTGTAAAACACGAATATGGCCGAGAGCCACCTGTTCCCGAACAAAATGAATATCCAACTCAATATGCTTGGTCCGTCGATGATGCACCGGGTTAGCAGAGAGGCAGACCGCCGAGACATTGTCGCAATAGACCACCGTGGCACGATCAACAGGGCAAGAGAGCTCCTGAAGCAGCTGGCGAAGCCACGAACACTCGGCGACGGTGTTGGCCACCGCACGATACTCAACCACAGCACTGGAACGAGAGACCGTAAGCTGTCGCGTGGATGACCACGAGATAAGTGAGGGTCCAAGGTAGACACAATAGCGCGAGGTGGAGCGACGAGTGTCAGGGCAGCCCGCCCAGTCTGCATTGGAGTAGGCGGTGAGGGCAGTGTCGGCGGAGGCATGAAGCGTGACACCAAGATCCATGGTGCCACAGACATAGCGGAGAATCCGTTTGACAACAGCCCAGTGAACATCGCGAGGAGCATGCATATGAAGACACACCTACTGCATGACATACTGGATCTCCGGTCGAGTTAAAGTGAGGTACTGAAGAGCACCAATAATAGACCAATAAAAAGCAGCATCTGAAGTAGGAGAACCATCCGTGCAGAAAGCTTGGCCTTCGTATCAACAGGCGTAGCAGCGGGCTTGCAGTTAAGCATGTTGGCCCGCTCCAGGAGCTCATGAGCATACTTCCGCTTATGAAGGAAGAATCCATCCGGACGGCACAACACCTCAACACCGAGGAAGTTGTGCAAAGGACCCAAGTCCTTGATGACAAACTCAGCGCGAAGACGAGCCGTAAGCTGACTGAGGAGACCAGCTGTACATGCCGTCAGGATGATGTCGTCGACATAGAGCAAAAAAGTAGGCCGTGTCAGAGCCCTAATGATAGACGACGAGCGAGGCATCCGAGCGGGTGGAGCGGAACCCAAGCTGGTGGAGAAACGCTGTGATGCAGTGGTACCAAGCACGCAGAGCCTGCTTGAGTCCATACAAGGACCGCGAAAGCAGGCACACATGGTCGGGAAGCGCCGGGTCAACAAACCCAGTGTGCTGCTGGTAGAAGACCTGCTACTCTAGGTGACCATGGAGGAAGGCGTTGGAGACGTCCATCTGGTGCACCGGCCAAGAACGGGAGACCGCAAGGTGGAGAACCGTGCGTATCGTGCTGGGCTTGATGACCGGAGCGAATGTGTCGATGAAGTCGATGCCAGCATGCTGTCGGAAGCCACGGACGACCTAGCGTGGTTTGTAGCGATCAAGGGTACCATCGGGACGGAGCTTGTGTTTAAAGACCCACTTCCCGGTAATCACATTGGCGTGCTGGGGATGGTTAACAAGCTGCCACGTTCAGTTGTGCATGTAACATCCCAAATTTTCAATTTGGAATGTTATACACTAGATCATCATTGCATATCATATTTATTGCATTTCTCAACTCAAGGACCAACGGAGAGAGTTGGTGATTTCGTTATTTTCATATTTGAGTTGTCTCTAATTTTGAAAATAGGGTCATATGATTTTATTTATTTTATCTTCAATAAATTTCTATCATAAAAATATGAGAGAGGGAATAAAATGACTTTCCCAAAATAAAGAAATATTGAGGATTTAATAAAAAATCAAATAAGATTTTATTTGGTTTTATTTGCTATTTATTTGAATTAGGAAAAAAATGCGCGTTTTTCAAAATTGTATTTAGGCCCCAAATAAATGTTCATCCTGTGCGGCTTGATTTTAGAAGCCAGGGAAAATTTATTTAGGGATTTTGGGAGTTTGTTTAGTATTTCTTTTATTTGTTTTTCTGCGTGTTATTATTAAAAAAACGCGAACCGACTCTGGGCCGTACCCGAGCGGGACTCCGCCCGGGGCAGCCCTTATAAGACGCCGCCCGGGGCCCGAGTCAGCCCACCGGGCCGAAACCCTAGCCCCGATCCGCCGCCCGCGCCGCCGCCTCGCGCCGCCGCCGCCCGCCGCCGCCTCGCCGCTCACAGGACCCGCCGCCCGAGGTAGCCGCCCTCGTCGGCGATTTTCTTTAGAAAACCGCCCAGTTTTTTTAAAGCCGTGGTTTATTTTTTTAGATTCGTTTTTTTATTAGAACGCTTTTTTCGGTTTAGACTAATTAGTGAGCGTTCGCTCGTTCGTTCGTTTTGACGAACGTGTTCGTCGTTTAGATCCAGTTAACGAACGTTCGTTCATTAGACTGTTTGTCGTTTTTCTTTTTCTCGGATTAAATCCACAATTTTTTTGATCGCGATTTTTGATACGATTTTCGTTTTAGTATAACTTTTCGCTCATTTATCCGAATCAGGCGATTCAAGCGCCTGGAGTTCGTCTCGAAACCCTCTTTCCGTTTAGCCAACTTAAACAAGTTTTTGCCACTGTAAAAATTGCCCTAGATCAAGAATAGTAAACGAAGTCTGTTTCTTTTGTCGTTTGTCTTTCGTTGCTTCGTTCGATTTGATTATTTTTGCCAACCGGAGTTCTTAAGTTGAACTTTCTGGTTAGATCTCTTATTTGAGTTTTACCTGTGCATTAGTTGAGTACTTATTGTATGCTTGTTTGTTTGCGATAGAGTACCCGGAGCGCGCCGCTTGTTACTTCGAATCACTAAGTTTCGCGGATCATCAGCAAGGCAAGTAACACTTTGATCATACCCTCTACTACCCAGTTTTATTGCACTAGATCAACCCTTATACATTGCATGATTAGGATCTAATTAAATTGTGGGTTTGGGAAGTAGTTGATGTAGTACCTATTACCAGTTTATTATCAAACCTTTGGGAGTTACTTCTACGTTTGCTTATTTTTGCTATGCTATGCTAGTAGACATGGATTGGGTGAGTGATATCCATGACAGATGTGAGATTTTTAAATCAATGGTTTATCTAAGGTGGCAATTTAAATACACATCTAGGTGGATTGAGGTACCTTCACCCAGGCTCAAAGGGATCATGAGATTTTTCATGCTAGAAACTTCCGTGTGCAGCCACAAGCTATTATGGGCTCTAGCATAGTTGACTAAGTCGTGCGAACTCTTACAGTGGTAAACTAGCAGATGTAGGGGATGTAGGTGGTACGGTCTACCCATCATAAGGTGCTAGCGCTTCTAAAAGACTGTCTCGGTCATCCGTTTCTCAAACACCGTGTAGTGCGAGAATCCAAACGGAGGCGATCGAGTCTTGTGGGGAAAACTGCGCAAACCTCTGCAGAGTGTATAAACTAATCATGATTAGCCATGTCCCCAGTTATGGTCATCTTGAGTATCTAGTACCTGGATTATCATGTGAATCTCAACATGTTACTATAAAATTTAATTTGATGGGTTTGTTTAATGATGTTACTTAATTGGGATTGAGGATGCTGTCAACCATTCTCAATGTTCAACAACCACCATAATAGTTAAATAAAAATTTATTCCTTTGCAGTAGGGAAAAATTGGTTTTACGCAAAACTGTAACCATAGAGCTTTCCAGCAGCCAAATATGCATATAATATAGTTGTTTCATTCCATTACTCTCTACGTGTTACATTGCCAGCATATTCCATGTGCTGACCCATTTTCGGGCTGCAACGTTAATGTTGTAGACTTTTTCAGACGACGGTTAAGGAGTTTTAGGTCGTGGTTCTATACTCAGTGATGCCGTTGGAGTTTATGGACTCACGTATCTTCCAAGCCTTCCGCTGTTATCGTTATTAGATGGCCTTAAGCCATATTTATTGTAATAAGTTCTCTACTGAGACACTCGATGTAATAAGTGTGCAATTGCTACTCTGTTATTTTTTCCTTCAAGTACTGTGTGGTGTCAGCATTACTGATCCAGGGATGACACCGGAGCACAGAGATTGGACCGTTTGAGGTCTGGTCGCTACAAGATGGTATCAGAGCACACGTTGACTGTAAGACACGACCACTATGCTAAAGACCTAGATCACTACTCACTCTTCTCTTCTGGCCTCTCCTCTTTTCTATTCTTTAGGATGGCGGATGCAAGGAACAAGTTCACACAACCGGACGAAGATACACCCTTTGGACGTCACTTGAAGGAAGTCACTAGATACCTGAACATAGGAGTACTAAGCTTCACCGGAACCTACAACGCCACTTTACCTGGAGAAGAGCGCTGGATGATTCAAGTTCAAGTTCTAGGAAGGACGTTCACGCCAGTCACCGAGCCCATAGAGTTTTCTTTTGATGCACCAACTTGGAGTCTAGCAAAGAGCATGGCAGCTCACATCGCCATGGGACGCATTGGAGAAGCCTAATGCAATGATCTCAAGGATACTATCTACCAGATTTGTGGGCGCCGAGATGAGCACTGGGAGATGATTAGCACCAGAAAGGATAGATCAATTGCAGCTTTTATCCAGGAGTTAAACCAGCACATTCGACGTCATGAGAATCAGATGTGCGCCGACATGATAGACCTGAAGAAGGCAAGGACAAGAATCAAGGAACTGGAGGAAGAACTCAAGGCTACACGTGAAGATTATGAAGAGGAAATCGAAGTATTAGTGGGGAAGAATGACAATCTGATCAAGAAGATTGTAATATTTATGGGAGGCCCTACACCAGTAGATGAAGATGAAGAACCCAAGGAGATTCGCCCGGAAGATTACATCATCATCGATGACACCGACTCGGATATAGATGATAGCGATGATGACTATGTTGATGAAGCTGGAGCAGATATCATGGAGTCTGCAACCGAAGAATATTTCTAGTAGACCACCTAATCAGTAGTAGTAGTCCACCATGTAAATATAGTAGTCCGAGCACTTTTGCGATAGTTAGATCAATTGTATGCCCTTGTTTGATTGAATGAAGTGAATTGTTTGCTTTTGCCTCATGTGCATATGGGTAGGGTTTTCTCTTTAGACCCCCTCTATTCTTAAATCTCATCTTTTCTAAACCCTCAGATGCCTCCGAGACGTGACCCCGGATTTACCTTTCCACTGGAGCACACCCAGTTGATCCAGCAGCAGAACACATTGATGCAGTTGCTAGTCCAGAATCAGAATCAAGTGAACAACAACAACAACCCACCACCACCACCACCACATGTTGATCACTTAGCCCGTTTTCTTAGGATGAACCGCCGGTGTTTTCCAGTAGCACCGAGCCGATAGTAGTAGATGATTGGCTCCGCAAGACAGCTAGAGAGTTGACCACAGCAGGATGCACGGATGCGGAGAAGGTGAAGTTTGCCGCACATCAGCTTGAAGGACCCGCATCATCATGGTGGGAGAATTTCACAGCCACTTTCCCTGTCGGTATTGTCACATGGGACCAGTTTCAGCAGGCTTTTCGAACTGCCCATGTTTCAGCAGGAGCTATGGCCATGAAGAAGCGAGAGTTTCGCAACTTGCGCCTAGGAGGACGGACAGTTGGCCAGTATGTGGAGGACTTTAGTAAGCTAGCACGTTATGCCCCAGATGACGTTGCTATGGATGCCGCTAAGCAGGAGAAGTTTCTGGAAGGACTGAATGATGAGTTGAGCATGCAGTTGATGGTAGCAACCTTCAATAACTACCAGGAGTTGGTAGATCGCGCTCTTATGATTGAAGGGAAGCAGCAGCAAATTGAAAATCGCAAGAGGAAGTATGCACAAGGAAAGTATAGTTCAGAAGCTCAGCAGAAGCCACGATTTACCCCTAGACTGGGAGGATATTTTCAGCATACCCATAGAGGAGGAAGCTCGCACAATCACAATGGCCCCAGGAATGGTAATGGGAATGGAGAAGCAACGGCCAGAACCGCACCAACCCATCAACCCCAGCCAAGAAAGACCTGACCCAAGTCACTTGCTTTAAATGCCAGAAGACCAGACATTATGCCAATGAATGTCCTGAATCACAGAATGGAAATGGCAATGGAAGCTCTGGGAAGAAGCCGAACCCTTTTAACAGGGGACAGGTGAACCACGTTAATGTGGAGGAGGTTGAAGAGCAGCCGGATGCAGTAATCGTTAAGTTTTTGGTTAAGTCATTTACTGCACTCGTTCTTTTCGATACTGGTGCATCGCATTCATACATATCAAGGGGATTTGTGGATAAGTATAAACTGCCAACCCAAGCCCTTAGGTCACCCATGTTAGTAACCTCGTCTGGAGCAGAATATATGGCTAGTCTATGGTGTGATCGGTTACCATTAAGGATTGGTAACTATGTTTTTCCCTCAGACCTAATATTATTGGAATCCCAAGGATTGGATGTGATATTAGGCATTGATTGGTTATCAAAGTATGATGGGAATATTGAATGTGCTAGTAAGTCAATTTTGCTTACCACCCCAGAAGGGAGAAGGATCAAGTATGTATCCCGACATGTGCCAAAGAGGACTCAAGTAAATTTCTTAACAGGAGTTGTGCAGGAAGAAGTACCAGTAGTGAAGGATTTCCCCGAAGTATTTCCAGAAGAGTTGCTAGGCATGCCACCGGATAGAGATATTGAATTTTTGATTGAGCTATTGCCAGGCACAGGGCCAATATCAAAGAGACCATATAGGATGCCTGCAAAGGATTTGGTGGAAATTAAGAAGCAAATTAAGGAGTTACTAGATAAAGGTTATATTCGCCCAAGTTCTTCACCTTGGGGATCGCCAATACTTCTAGTGGAGAAGAAGGATGGATCGTTAAGGATGGTTGTCGATTATCGAGGATTGAATGAAGTAACCATCAAGAACAAGTACCCACTACCGATGATCAATGATCTGTTTGATCGATTGCAAGGAGCTAAGGTATTTTCCAAGATCGATCTGCGATCAGGATACCACCAGTTGAAGATTCGGGAACAGGATATACCCAAGACGGCTTTTACCACCAGTTATGGGCTGTACGAGTATACCGTTATGTCATTTGGTCTGACTAACGCACCTGCATATTTTATGAACATGATGAACAATGTGTTTATGGAGTTCTTGGATAAGTTCGTCGTAGTGTTCATTGATGATATCCTGGTTTACTCAAAGAACGAAGAAGAGCATAAGGAACATTTGCGTTTGGTTCTTGGAAAGCTCAGGGAACATCAACTATATGCCAAGTTTAGCAAATGTGAATTTTGGTTGAAGGAAGTTGGATTTCTCGGACACGTTATATTCGGAGAAGGTATAGCAGTAGATCCCACTAAAGTTGAAACCATGTCCAAGTAGGAAGCACCAACCACCGTGGGAGAGATCCGGAGTTTTCTTGGACTCGCAGGATACTACCGAAGGTTTATTGAGAATTTCTCAAAGATTGCGAAGCCTATGACTGAGTTGTTGAAGAAGGATACCAAGTTCTTATGGACAGAGGAATGTGAGGCTAGTTTTCAGGAGTCGAAGAAACGTTTGGTTACTTCACCAGTGTTGATTTTGCCAGACCAGACCAAGGATTATGAGGTATATTGCGATGCTTCACGTCGAGGACTTGGAGCAGTGCTTACGCAGGAAGGGAGAGTTGTTTCATATGCCTCACGACAGCTTAAGCCTCATGAGTTGAATTATGCTATGCATGATTTGGAGTTAGCAGCCGTAGTGCATGCACTGAAGACTTGGAGACATTTTCTGATTGGAAACCATTGCGAAGTGTACACGGATCATAAGAGTCTGAAGTATATTTTCACACAGAAGGAGTTGAACCTCAGACAAAGGAGATGGTTGGAGCTCATCAAGGATTATGATATGAAATTGCATTATCACCCGGAAAGGCTAACGTAGTAGCTGACGCATTAAGGCGTAAGAGCCATGTCAACACCCTAATGACGGGAGAATTACCAAAGGATTTAGCCAAAAATCTTCGAGAGTTATGTTTAGAAATAGTCCCTAGAGGCTATGTAGCAGCATTGGAGATTCAGTCTACTTTGATGGATAAAATCAGAGAAGCCCAAAGGACTGACAAGGAGATTGCTTCTATCAAAGAGAAAATTTGAAAAAGGAAAAGCTAAGGGATTTCGTGAGGATGAGCACGATACCTTATGGTTTGAAGACCGTGTCTATGTACCAAATGATTCGGAGATCAGGAAACTAATTCTGCAAGAGGCCCATGACTCACCATACTCGATTCACCTAGGAAATACCAAGATGTATTTGGATTTGAAGGATATTTTCTAGTGGACCGGAATGAAGAAGGATATTGCGGAGTACGTAGCAGTTTGTGATGTATGTCAGAGAGTGAAGGCAGAGCATCAGAAGCCAGCAGGATTGCTACAACCATTGCCAATACCTGAATGGAAGTGGGATAAGCTAGGCATGGATTTTATTACAGGATTGCCCAGAACACGTTCAGGCTATGACTCGATATGGGTTGTAGTCGATCGTTTGACAAAGGTAGCTCATTTCATTCCAGTGAAGACTACCTATACCAGTGCTAAGTTGGGAAAGATATACATGACCAGGATCGTATGTCTGCATGGAGTTCCAAGGAGCATTGTATCGGATAGAGGAACCCAGTTTACTTTAAAGTTCTGGAATCAGTTGCATGAGACTTTGGGAACCAGACTAGAGTTTAGCACAGCTTTCCACCCGCAAACAGATGGACAGACTGAGAGAGTCAACCAGATCTTGGAGGATATGCTAAGAGCTTGTGCGCTACATTACGGATCTAGTTGGGATGAGAATTTGCCATATGCAGAGTTCTCTTACAACAACAGTTATCAATCCAGTTTGAAGATGGCCCCTATCGAAGCCCTGTACGGAAGGAGGTGCAGGACCCCATTGACCTGGGATGAAGTTGGAGATCGCCAGTTGTTTGGACCGGATCTGATAAAGGAATCTGAACAGAAAGTGAAATTAATTCGCGACAGGCTAAAGGTAGCTCAATCCAGGTAGAAGAGTTATGCAGATTCTAAACGCAAGGAGATCGAGTTTATCTTCGAGTATCACCACTTCGAGGAGTTAAGCGCTTTGGAGCTAAGGGAAAGTTGGCACCATGTTTTGTAGGCCCATACAAAGTATTGGAACGTATGGGAGAAGTAGCCTACAAGTTGGAATTGCCCGAAGGATTATCAGGAGTTCACGACATATTTCATGTATCCCAGTTGAAGAACTGCCATGCGGAGATGGCTGACATACCACTGAGAGATACGGTACCACTGGAAGCAATAAAGTTGGACAGTGATTTGACTTATGAGGAGGAACCAGTTAAGATTCTAGAGTATGCCAGTCGAGTCACCCGCATCAAGGTTATCAAGTTTTGCAAGGTTCAGTGGAGCCACCACATGGAGGATGAAGCCACCTGGGAACGAGAGGAAAATTTGCTGAAGGACCACCCTCACCTATTTTCTAGCCAATCCGAATCTCGAGGGCGAGATTCATCTTAAGGGGGGTAGGTTTGTAACATCCCAAATTTTCAATTTGGAATGTTATACACTAGATCATCATTGCATATCATATTTATTGCAGTTTGGTTGATCCTAGAAATTTTTCTCAACTCAAGGACCATCGGAGAGAGTTGGGGATTTCGTTATTTTCATATTTGAGTTGTCTCAAAATTTGAAAATAGGGTCATTTGATTTTATTTATTTTATCTTCAATAAATTTCTATCACAAAAATATGAGAGAGGGAATAAGATGAATTTCCCAAAATAAAGAAATATTGAGGATTTAATTAAAAAAATCAAATAAGATTTTATTTGGTTTTATTTGCTATTTTATTTGAAATAGGAAAAATGCACGTTTTTCAAAATTGCATTTAGGCCCCAAATAAATGTTCGTCATGTGCGGCTCGATTTTAGAAGCCGGGGAAAATTTATTTCGGGATTTTTGGAGTCCGTTTAGTATTTCTTTTATTTATTTTTATGCACGTTATTATTAAAAAAAACGCGAACCGACTCCGGGCCGTAACCGAGCAGGACTCCGCCCGGGGCAGCCCTTATAAGCCGCCTCCCGGGGCCCGAGTCAGCTCACCCAGGCCGAAACCCTAGCCCCGATGCCGCCCGCGCCGCCGCCCGCCGCCTCGCCGCTCGCCGGACCGGCCGCCCGAGGTAGCCGCCGTCGCCGGCGGTTTTCTTTAAAGCCGCGGTTTATTTTTTTAGATTCGTTTTTTTATTAGAACGGTTTTTTCGGCTTAGACAAATTAGCGAGCGTTCGCTCCTTCGTTCATTTTAATGAACGTGTTCGTCGTTTAGATCCAGTTAACGAACGTTCGTTCGTTAGACTGTTCGTCATTTTTCTTTTTCTCGGATTAAATCCGCGATTTTTCTGATCGCGATTTCTGATTCGATTTTCGTTTTAGTATAACTTTTCGCTCGTTTATCGGAATCAGGCGATTCAAGCATCTGGAGTTTGTCTCGAAACCCCCTTTCCGTTTAACCAACTTAAACAAGTTTTTGCCACTGTAAAAATTGCCCTAGATCCAGAATAGTAAATGAAGTCTGTTTCTTTTGTCGTTTGTGTTTCGTTGCTTCGTTCGATTTGATTCTTTTTGCCAACTGGAGTTCTTAAGTTAAACTTTCTGGTTAGATCTCTTATTTGAGTTTTACCTGTGCATTAGTTGAGTACTTATTGTATGCTTGTTTGTTTGCGATAGAGTACCCAGAGTGCGCCGCTTGTTACTTCGAATCACTAAGTTTCGCGGATCATCAGCAAGGCAAGTAACACTTTGATCATACCCTCTACTACCCAGTTTTATTGCATTAGATCAACCCTTATACATTGCATGATTAGGATCTAATTAAATTGTGGGTTTGGGAAGTAGTTGAGGTAGTATATATTATCTGTTTATTATCAAACCTTTGAGAGTTACTTCTACGTTTGCTTATTTTTGCTATACTATGCTAGTACACGTGGATTGGGTGAGTGATATCCATGACAGATGTGAGATTTTTAAACCAATGGTTTATCTAAGGTGGAAACTTAAATACACATCTGGGTGGATTGAGGTACCTGGGTATTCCAGGATTGCCTATTTTCTTTTGGACCGCCACCCAGGCTCAAAGGGATCATGAGATTTTTCATGCTAGAAACTTCCGTGTGCAGCCACAAGCTATTATGGGCTCTAGCATAGTTGACTAAGTCGTGCGAACTGTTACAGTGGTAGACTAGCAGATGTAGGGGATGTAGGTGGTACGGTCTACCCATCGTAAGGTGCTAGCGCTTCTGAGAGACTATGTCTCGGTCATCCGTTTCTCAAACACCGTGTAGTGAGAGAATCCAAACAGAGACGATCGAGTCTTGTGGGGCAAAGTGCGCAAACTTCTGCAGAGTATATAAACTAATCATGATTAGCCGTATCCCCAGTTATGGACATCTTGAGTATCTAGTACCTGGATTATCATGTGAATCTCAACATGTTACTTTAAAATTTAATTTGATGGGTTTGTTTAATGATGTTACTTAATTGGGATTGAGGATGCTGTCAACCATTCTCAATGTTCAACAATCACCATAATAGTTAAATAAAAATTTATTCTTTTGTTGTAGGAAAAAATTGGCTTTACGCAAAACTGTAACCATAGAGCTTTCCACCAGCCAAATATGCATATAGTATAGCTGTTTCATTCCATTACTCTCTACGTGTTACATTGCCAGCATATTCCATGTGCTGACCCATTTTCGGGCTGCAACTTTAATGTTGTAGACTTTTTCAGACGATGATTAAGGAGTTTTAGGTCGTGGTTCTATACTCAGTGATGCCGTTGGAGTTGATGAACTCACGTATCTTCCAAGCCTTCCGCTGTTATCGTTATTAGATGGCCTTAAGCCATATTTATTGTAATAATTTTTCTATTGAGACACTCGATGTAATAAGTGTGTGATTGCTACTCTGTTATAAACCCTTCAAGTACTGTGTGGTGTCAGCATTACTGATCCAGGGATGACATCGGAGCACAGAGATTGGACCGTTTGAGGTCTGGTCGCTACAGTGCAACAGGGCGTGAAACTCCTCTTGCATCGCAGCCATCCAGAGCGGGTCACAAAGAGAGGCTCGAACGGAAGACGGCAACAACAATGGCTTAGAGGTGGACGCCGCATGGACATAGTCATCCGAGGCGTAGCGCGAGCTCAGGCGAAAAATGCCAGTACAGCCGCGGGTGACCGGACCGGCCACATGCGCCGAAGGGGCTGGGGGCACCGGGGTCGCCGGGGGCGCCAGCATGGCGGCTGTAGGAGGCGCCACATGCAGGGGGTGCACCTCAAAGCCAGGGGCTGAAGGAAATATGCCCTAGAGGCAATAATAAAGTTATTATTTATTTCCTTATTTCATGATAAATGTTTATTATTCATGCTAGAATTGTATTAACCGGAAACATGATACATGTGTGAATACATAGACAACCATAGTGTCACTAGTATGCCACTACTTGATTAGCTCATTGATCAAAGATGGTTATGTTTCCTAACCATAGACATGCGTTATCATTTGATTAAACGGGATCACATCATTAGGAGAATGATGTGATTGACTTGACCCATTCTGTTAGCTTAGCACTTGATCGTTTAGTTTGTTGCTATTACTTTCTTCATGACTTATACATGTTCCTATGACTATGAGATTATGCAACTTCCGTTTACAGGAGGAACATTTTGTGTGCTACCAAATGTCACAACATAACTGGGTGATTATAAAGTTGCTCTACAGGTGTCTCCGAAGGTACTTGTTGAGTTGGCGTGTTTCGAGATTAGGATTTGTCACTCCGATTGTCACAGAGGTATCTCTGGGCCCACTCTGTAATGCACATCACTATAAGCCTTACAAGCATTTGTAACTAATGAGTTAGTTGCGGGATGATGTATAGCGGAACGAGTAAAGTGACTTGCCGGTAACAAGATTGAACTAGGTATTGAGATACCGACGATCGAATCTTAGGCAAGTAACATACCGATGACAAAGGGAACAATGTATGTTGTTATGCGGTTCGACCGATAAAGATCTTCGTAGAATATGTAGGAGCCAATATGGGCATCCAGGTTCCGCTATTGGTTATTGACCAGAGAAATATCTCGGTCATGTCTACATAGTTCTCGAACCCATAGGGCCCGCATGCTTAACGTTCATCGATGATATAGTATTTATGAGTTATGTATGTTGGTAACCGAATGTTGTTCGGAGTTCCGGATAAGATCACGGACATGACGAGGAACTCCGATATGGTCCGGAGATAAAGTTTGATATATGGGATAATAGTGTTTGGCTCCGGAAGGGTTCCAGAATTCACGGGAAGGGGTTCCGGATGTTTCCCGAAATGTTTGGGTACGAGAACACTTTATTGGGGCCAAGGGGAAAGCCCACAAGGTTTTTGGAAAGCGCAAAAGGAAGTTTTGCGAAGTCCAGGGGCCAAACGCCAGGATCCCTGGCGTCTGGGTCCAGACGCCGGGAACCCTGGCGTCTGGCCCTGGAGTCCAAGAAGGACTCTTGCCTTTCGGGTGAAACCGACTTTGTGGAGGCTTTTACTCCAAGTTTCGACCCCAAGGCTCAACATATAAATAGAGGGGTAGGGCTAGCACCCAAGACACATCAAGAAACACCAAGCCAAGTGCCGGCTACCCCGTCCCATCTAGTTTATCCTCCGTCATAGTTTTCGTAGTGCTTAGGCAAAGCCCTGCGGAGATTGTTCTTCACCAACACCGTCACCACGCCGTCATGCTGCCAGAAATCATCTACTACTTCGCCCCTCTTGCTGGATCAAGAAGGCGAGGACGTCATTGAGCTGAACGTGTGCTGAACACGGAGGTGTCGTACATTCGGTACTTGATCGAGACGGATCGTGAAGGTGTACGACCACATCAACCGCATTGATAAACGATTCTGCTTACGGTCTACGAGGGTACGTAGACAACAATCTCCCCTCTCGTTGCTATGCATCACCATGATCCTGTGTGTGCGTAGGATTTTTTTTGAAATTACTACGTTCCCCAACAGTGGCATCCGAGCCTGGTTTATGCGTAGATGTTATATGCACGAGTAGAACACAAGTGAGTTGTGGGCGATACAAGTCATACTGCTTACCAGCATGTCATACTTTGGTTCGGCAGTATTGTTGGATGAAGCGGCCCGGACTGACATTACGTGTACGCTTACGCGAGACTAGTTCTACCGACGTGCTTTGCACATAGGTGGCTGGCGGGTGTCAGTTTCTCCAACTTTTGTTGAACCGAGTGTGGCTATGCCCGGTCCTTGAGAAGGTTAAAACATCACTAACTTGACGAACTATCATTGTGGTTTTGATGCGTAGGTAAGAATGGTTCTTGCTCGGCCCGTAGCAGCCACGTAAAACTTGCAACAACAAAGTAGAGGACGTCTAACTTGTTTTTGCAGGGCATGTTGTGATGTGATATGGTCAAGACATGATGCTATATTTATTGTATGAGATGATCATGTTTTGTAACGGAGTTATCGGCAACTGGCAGGAGCCATATGGTTGTCGCTTTATTGTATGCAATGCAATCGCCCTGTAATTGCTTTACTTTATCACTAAGCGGTAGCGATAGTCGTAGAAGCAATAGTTGGCGAGACGACAACGATGCTACAATGGAGATCAAGGTGTCGCACTGGTGACGATGGTGATCATGACGGTGCTTCAGAGATGGAGATCACAATCACAAGATGATGATGGCCATATCATATCACTTATATTGATTGCATGTGATGTTTGTCCTTTATGCATCTTATTTTTCTTTGTTTGAATAGCATTATAAGATGATCTCTCACTAAATTTCAAGATAAAAGTGTTCTCCCTGAGTATGCACCGTTGCCAAAGTTTGTCGTGCCGAGACACCATGTGATGATCGGGTGTGATAAGCTCTACGTCCATCTACAACGGGTGCAAGCCAGTTTTGCACACGCAGCATACTCGGGTTAAACTTGAAAAGCCTAGCATATGCAGATATGGCCTCGGAACACTGAGACCGAAAGGTCGAGCGTGAATCATATAATAGATATGATCAACATAATGATGTTCACCATTGAAAACTACTCCATTTCACGTGATGATCGGTTATGGTTTAGTTGATATGGATCACGTGATCACTTAGATGATTAGAGGGATGTCTATCTAAGTGGGAGTTCTTAAGTAATATGATTAATTGAACTTAAATTTATCATGAACTTAGTACCTGATAGTATTTTGCTTATCTATGTTGTTGTAGATAGATGGCCCGTGTTGTTGTTCTGTTGAATTTTAATGTGTTCCTTGAGAAAGCAAAGTTGAAAGATGATGGTAGAAATTAAACAGACTGGGTCCGTAACTTGAGGATTATTCTCATTGTTGCATAGAAGAATTACGTCCTGGAAGCACCGCTAAGTGCCAAACCTGCTGCAGGAGCAACACCAGATGTTATGAACGTCTGGAAGAGCAAAGCTGATGACTACTCGATAGTTCAGTGTGCCATGCTTTACGGCTTAGAACCAGGACTTCAACGATGTTTTGAACGTCATGGAGCATATGAGATGTTCCAGGAGTTGAAGTTAATATTTCAAGCAAATGCCCGGATTGAGAGATATAAAGTCTCCAATAAGTTCTATAGCTGCAAGATGGAGGAGAATAGTTCTGTCAGTGAGCATATACTCAAAATGTCTGGGTATCATAATCACTTGACTCAACTGGGAGTTAATCTTCTTGTTAATTGTGTCATTGACAGAGTTCTTCAATCACTGCCACCAAGCTACAAAAGCTTCGTGATGAACTATAATATGCAAGGGATGAATAAGACAATTCCTGAGCTCTTCGCGATGCTAAAGGCTGCGGAGGTAGAAATCAAAAAGGACCATCAAGTGTTGATGGTTAACAAAACCACCAATTTTAAGAAAAAAGGGTAAAGGGAAGAAGAAGGGGAACTTCTAGAAGAACGGCAAACAAGTTTCTGCTCAGGAGAAGAAACCCAAGTCTCGACCTAAGCCTGAGACTGAGTGCTTCTACTACAAACAGAGTGGTCACTAGAAGCGGAACTGCCCCAAGTATTTGGCGGATAAGAAGGATGGCAAGGAGAACAAAGGTATATGTGATATACATGTTATTGATGTGTACATTACCAGAGCTCGCGGTAGCACCTGGGTATTTGATACTGGTTCTGTTGCTAATATTTGCAACTCGAAACAGGGACTACGGATTAAGCGAAGACTGGCTAAGGACAAGGTGACGATGCGCGTGGGAAATGGTTCCAAAGTCGATGTGATCGCCGTCGGCACGCTACCTCTACATCTACCTTTCGGATTAGTTTTAGACCTAAATAATTGTTATTTGGTGACAGCGTTAAGCATGAACATTATATCTGGATCTTGTTTGATGTGAGACGGTTATTCATTTAAATATGAGAATAATGGTTGTTCTATTTATATGAGTAATATCTTTTATGGTCATGCACCCTTGAAGAGTGGTCTATTTTTGTTAAATCTCGATAGTAGTGATACACATATTCATAGTGTTGAAGCCAAAATATGCAGAGTTGATAATGATAGTGCAACTTATTTGTGGCACTACCGTTTGTGTCATATTGGTATAAAGCGCATGAAGAAACTCCATACTGATGGACTTTTGGAATTACTTGATTATGAATCACTTGGTACTTGCGAACCGTGCCTTATGGGCAAGATCACTAAAACGCCGTTCTCCGGAACTATGGAGCGAGCAATAGATTTGTTGGAAATCATACATACAGATGTATGTGGTCCGATGAATATTGGGACTCGCGGCGGGTATCGTTATTTTCTCACCTTCACAGATGATTTGAGCAGATATGGGTATATCTACTTAATGAAACAGAAGTCTGAAACATTCGAAAAGTTCAAAGAATTTCAGAGTAAAGTGGAAAATCATCGTAACAAGAAAATAAAGTTTCTACGATCTGATCGTGGAGGAGAATATTTGAGTTACGAGTTTGGCCTACATTTGAAATAATGCGGAATAGTTTCGCAACTCACGCCACCCGGAACACCACAGCGTAATGGTGTGTCCGAACGTCATAATCGTACTTTACTAGATATGGTGTGATCTATGATGTCTCTTACTGATTTACCGCTATCGTTTTGGGGTTATGCTTTAGAGGCGGGTGCATTCACGTTAAATAGGGCACCATCAAAATCTGTTGAGACGACGCCTTATGAACTATGGTTTGGCAAGAAACCAAAGTTTTCATTTCTTAAAGTTTGGGGCTGCGATGCTTATGTGAAAAAGCTTCAACCTGATAAGCTCAAACCCAAATCGGAGAAATGTGTCTTCATAGGATACCCAAAGGAAACTGTTGGGTACACCTTCTATCACAGATCCGAAGGCAAGACATTCATTTCTAAGAATGCATCATTTCTAGAGAAGGAGTTTCTCTCGGAAGAAGTGAGTAGGAGGAAAGTAGAACTTGATGAGGTAACTATAACTGCTCCCTTATTGGAAAGTAGTTCATCATAGAAACCGGTTCCTGTGACATCTACACCAATTAGTGCGGAAGCTAATGATGATGATCATGAAACTTCAGATCAAGTTACTACTGAACCTCGTAGGTCAACTAGAGTAAGATCCGCACCAGAGTGGTACGGTAATCCTGTTCTGGAGGTCATGTTACTTGACCATGATGAACCTACGAACTATGAGGAAGCGATGATGAGACCAGATTCCACAAAATGGCTTGAGGCCATGATATCCGAGATGGGAACAATGTATGAGAACAAAGTGTGGACTTTGGTTGACTTGCCCGATGATCGGCAAGCCATTGAGAATAAATGGATCTTCAAGAAGAAGACTGGCGCTGGCGGTAATGTTACTGTCTATAAAGCTCAACTTGTTACGAAAGGTTTTCGATAAGTTCTAGGAGTTGACTACGATGAGACCTTCTCACCTGTAGTAATGCTTAAGTCCGTCCGAATCATGTTAGCTATTGCCGCATTTTATGATTATGAAATTTGGGAAATGGATGTAAAGACTGCATTCCTGAATGGATTTCTGGAAGAAGAGTTGTATATGATGCAACCTGAAGGTTTTATCGATCCAAAGGGTACTAACAAAGTGTGCAAGCTCCAGCGATCCATTTATGGACTGGTGCAAGCATCTCGGAGTTGGAATAAATGTTTTGATAGTGTGATCAAAGCATATGGTTTTATACAGACTTTTGGAGAAGCCTGTGTTTACAAAAAAGTGAGTGGGAGCTCTGCAGCATTTCTAATATTATATGTGGATGACATATTATTGATTGGAAATGATATAGAATTTCTGGATAGCATAAAAGGATACTTGAATAAGAGGTTTTCAATGAAAGACCTCGGTGAAGCTGCTTACATATTACGCATCAAGATCTATAGAGATAGATCAAGACGCTTAATTGGACTTTCACAAAGCACATACCTTGATAAAGTTTTGAAGAAGTTCAAAATGGATCAGACAAAGAAAGGGTTCTTGCATGTGTTACAAGGTGTGAAGTTGAGTAAGACTCAATGCCCGACCACTGCAGAAGATAGAGAAAAAATGAAAGATGTTCCCTATGCTTCAGCCATAGGCTCTATCATGTATGCAATGATGTGTACCAGACCTGATGTGTGCCTTGCTATTAGTCTAGCAGGGAGGTACCAAAGTAATCCAGGAGTGGATCACTGGACATCGGTCAAGAACATCCTGAAATACCTGAAAAGGACTAGGGATATGTTTCTCGTTTATGGAGGTGACAAAGAGCTCATCGTAAATGGTTACGTTGATGCAAGCTTTGAAACTGATCCGGACGATTCTAAATCGCAAACCGGATACGTGTTTTTATTGAACGGTGGAGCTGTCAGTTGGAGCAGTTCTAAATAGAGCGCCGTGGCGGGATCTACATGTGAAGCAGAGTACATTGCTGCTTCGGAAGCAGCGAATGAAGGACTCTGGATGAAGGAGTTCATATCCGATCTAGGTGTCATACCTAGTGCATCGGGTCCAATGAAAATCTTTTGTGACAATACTGGTGCAATTGCCTTGGCAAAGGAATCCAGATTTCACAAGAGAACCAAGCACATCAAGAGACACTTCAACTCCATCCGGGATCAAGTTCAGGTGGGAGACATAGAAATTTGCAAGATACATACGGATCTGAATGTTGCAGACCCGTTGACTAAGCCTCTTCCACGAGCAAAACATGATCAGCACCAAGTCTCCATGGGTGTTAGAATCATTCCTGTGTTAATCCAGATTATTGACTCCAGTGCAAGTGGGAGACTGCAGGAAATATGCCCTAGAGGCAATAATAAAGTTATTATTTATTTCCTTATTTCATGATAAATGTTTATTATTCATGCTAGAATTGTATTAACCGGAAACATGATACATGTGTGAATACATAGACAAACATAGTGTCACTAGTATGCCTCTACTTGACTAGCTCGTTGATCAAAGATGGTTATGTTTCCTAACCATAGACATGAGTTGTCATTTGATTAAACATGATCACATCATTAGGAGAATGGTGTGATTGACTTGACCCATTCCGTTAGCTTAGCACTTGATCGTTTAGTTTGTTGCTATTGCTTTCTTCATGACTTATACATGTTCCTATGACTATGAGATTATGCAACTCCCGTTTACCGGAGGAACACTTTGTGTGCTACCAAACCTCCCAACATAACTGGGTGATTATAAAGGTGCTCTACAGGTGTCTCCGAAGGTACTTGTTGGGTTGGTGTATTTCGAGATTAGGATTTGTCACTCCGATTGTCGGAGAGGTATCTCTGGCCCACTCGGTAATACACATCACTTAAGCCTTGCAAGCATTGCACTAATGAGTTAGTTGCGGGATGATGTGTTACGGAACGAGTAAAGAGACTTGCCGGTAACGAGATTGAACTAGGTATTGAGATACCGACGATCGAATCTCGGGCAAGTAACATATCGATGGCAAAGGAAACAACGTATGTTGTTATGCGGTTTGACCAATAAAGATCTTCATAGAATATGTAGGAGCCAATATGAGCATCCAGGTTCCTCTATTGGTTCTTGAACGGAGGCGTGTCTTAGTCATGTCTACATAGTTCTCGAACCCGTAGGGTCCGCACGCTTAAAGTTCGATGACGGTTATATTATGAGTTTATGGTTTTTGATGTACCAAAGGTAATTCAGAGTCCCGGATGTGATCACGGACAAGACGAGGAGTCTTGAAATGTTCGATACGTAAAGATCAATATATTGGACGACTATATTTGGATACCGGAATGGTTCCGGGTGAGATCGGGATAATACCGGAGCACCGGGAGGTTATCGGAACCCCCCCACCCCCGGAGGTATATGGGCCTTAATGGGCTTTAGTGGAAAGGAGGGAAAAGGAGCAAGGGAGGGGGCGCCCCCCCCAAGCCCAATCCGAATTGGGAAGGGGGCCGGCCCCCCTTTCCTTCCTCCCTCCTTCCTCTTCCTTCCCTCTCCCTCTCCAAATAGGAAAAGGAGGAGTCCTACTCCCGGTGGGAGTAGGACTCCCCCCTTGGGCGCACCTCCTCCCCTTGGCCGGCCCTCTCCTCCCCTCCTTTATATACGGAGGAGAGGGGCACCCCATAGACACAACAATTGATCTCTTGGATCTTTTTGTTGTGTGCGGTGCCCCTCTCCACCATAGTCCACCTCGATAATATCGTAGTGGTGCTTAGGCGAAGCCCTGTGATGGTAGAACATCAACATCGTCACCACGCTGTCGTGCTGACGGAACTCTCCCTCAAAGCTCGGCTGGATCGGAGTTTGAGGGACGTCATCGAGTTGAACGTGTGCAGAACTCATAGGTGTCGTGCGTTTGGTACTTGATCGGTCGGATCGTGAAGACATACGACTACATCAACCGCATTGTGCTAACGCTTCCGCTTGCGGTCTACAAGCGTACGTGGACACACTCTCCCCTCTCGTTGTTATGCATCACCATGATCTTGCGTGTGCATACACTAGTAGAAAAATGGTCAAACGTGAAGCACATTAGTGCCAGTTTGTATTTGAGCCGACACTAATGTACACATTAGTGCCGGTTCCAACGGATAGCCGGGCCGCTTTCATTAGTACCGGTTCGTGGCGAACCTTTAGCACCGGTTCGTGCCACGAACTGGTACTAATGAGAGTGGTGGCAGGATGTTGCCAGAGTGGGGCCCCTCCAGCACCTTTAGTACCGGTTCGTGCCACGAACCGGTACTAAAGGTCGTCCTATATAAACCCTTCGTCCACCAGCACTCTGTTCTTCCCCCTTTCCCCTCTCCGGCCCTCTCCTCTGTTCTTCCCTTCTTCCTCTCGAGTTCATCACAAAATTTGCCCAAAATTTGTCAAGATTTGAAGGCCCTCATCCATTCAAATGATCACAAAGGTTAGGAACTTTGTCCTTTCATCTCTCATTGCTAGATTAGCTCTTGCATTGGTTTATATAGTGATTAATTTGTGAGTTTAGTAATTTGGGAGGATATATATATATATATGTGTGCTAGTATTTGATTTATATGCAATTTGAGGTCAAAAATAACACTTAGTTTGCATATGTAGGTGTGGTTTACTTAGTGCCTTCTAAATCTCCATCGTAGCCACCGTCGATCGCCCGCACCGTCCCGTCGCCGGCACCACCTTGTGGTGAGCCTCTTGTTCATGAAATTTTATATAAAAATTGATGTTTGTGTGATTTGGATATATAGTTACTCGTATAATTATCTTACACGTACGTTGTTTGTTATACATATAGTGCCATGGTTTTGATATCCGTCCCCGTCGGCCCTAGTCCTTGTTATGATTCGGATGTGGTATGTATATTCTCTTTTAAAACTAGTTGCATTTCGTGTTTATGACAAATTATGCCCATCAAGTTGACATAGAAATTTTTTCTAGGAGGTATCTGAACCGGAAATTCCAACCGACCCTATTGCCGAGAGGTTAAATTTAGTTGAAAGAGAAAACGAGTACTTGAAAGAAAAATTGAAAAGAATTGAGGGGGAGAAGATGGAATTGGAGTTGCATGTTGCCGATGTCGTCGATGATCACAAGATCAAGATGGAGAAAATGCGCTTGAAGATTAGAAAGATTAGAAAATATGCCATCGATAGTGAGGCTTGGTATCATTATGCTGTTGGATCCATTGTTACCTTAGTTGCGATCTTGATCGTATTTGTTGTTGCATTTAAATGCTTTAGCTAGAGAGTTATTTGTTTGTTGCATTTAAGTGTTGTATGAACTTTATGTATGAACTTGTATTAATTTGGTCTATTCGGTGTTGTGTAATGAAGATGAGCCGACAATGGATGTACGATGACCGATGCTCTCCCCAGTTCGTTGAGGGCGTGCGTACTTTTCTGCTTGCGGCTGAGGCAAACAAGTGGGCGGATGGTTTTATGCCTTGTCCATGTGCTCGCTGTAAGAATGGTCACAATTACTCTACGTCAAGAACCATTCACGTCCACCTGTTTAAGACCGGTTTCATGCCCCATTATAATGTTTGGACCAAGCACGGAGAAAGAGGGGTTATGATGGAAGACAATGAAGAAGAAGAGGACGACGACAGCTATCCTGGCCATGGGTTCCCTGAATACGATGATACAACAATGGGGGAAGAAGCTAAGCCGGTAATGCGGGAAGAAGCTGAGCCGGCAATGCGGGAAGAAGTTGAAGAAGAGGCATCAGATGAGCCCGTTGATGATCTAGGTCGGGCCATTGCCGATGCAAAGTGATTTGGAGAAGAAGAAGTTGCAGCGCATGTTAGAGGATCACAAAAAATTGTTGTACCCGAATTGCGTAGGTGACAAGAAAAAGCTGGGCACCACACTGGGATTGCAGCAATGGAAGGCAGAGAATGGTGTATCTGACAAGGGATTTGGAAAGTTGCTGGTAATGATAAAGGATATGCTTCCAAAGGACAACGAATTGCCCGAGAGTACGTACGAAGCAAAGAAGGTTGTCTGCCCTCTAGGGTTAGAGGTGCAGAAGATACATGCATGCCCTAATGATTGCATCCTCTACCGTGGTGAGTACGAGGATTTGAACGCTTGCCCGGTATGTGGTGCATTGCGCTATAAGATCTGCCGCGATGACCCTGGTGATGTCGAGGGCCGGCGCCCCAGGAAGAAGATTCCTGCCAAGGTGATGTGGTATGCTCCTATAATACCATGGTTGAAACGTTTGTTCCAAAACAAAGAGCATGCCAAGGCGATGCGATGGCACAGAGAAGATCGTAAGAAAGACGGAAAGTTGAGAGTACCCGCTGACGGGTCGCAGTGGAGAAAAATCGAAAGAAAGTACGGGAAGGAGTTTGCAGATGACGCAAGGAGCGTATGGTTTGGTCTAAGCGCAGATGGCATTAATCCTTTTGGGGAGCAGAGCAGCAACCATAGCACCTGGCTTGTGACTATGTTTGTATAACCTTCCTCCTTGGTTGTGCATGAAGCGGAAGTTCATTATGATGCCAGTGCTCATCCAAGGCCCTAAGCAACCCGGCAACGACATTGATGTGTACCTAAGGCCATTAGTTGAAGAACTCTTACAACTGTGGAATGGAACAGGTGTACGTGCGTGGGATGAGCACATGGGGGAAGAATTTGACCTAAATGCGTTGCTGTTCGTGACCATCAATGATTGGCCTACTCTCAGTAACCTTTCAGGACAGACAAACAAGGGATACCGCGCATGCACGCACTGTTTGGACGGTACTGACAGTATATATTTGGCTAATAAGAATGTGTACCTGGGACATCGTCGATTTCTTCCGAGCAGGCATCCCGTAAGAAAGAAAGGCAAGCATTTCAAATGTGAGGCGGATCACCGGACGAAGCCTCGCCACCGTACTGGTGCTGATGTACATGATATGGTCAAGGATTTGAAGGTGGTCTTTGGAAAGGGTCCTGGTGGACAACCTGTTCCGAATGACGCTGACGGACGCGCACCCATGTGGAAGAAGAAATCTATATTTTGGGACCTGCCCTATTGGAAAGACCTCGAGGTCCGCTCAGCAATCGACGTGATGCACGTGACGAAGAATCTTTGTGTGACCCTGCTTGGCTTCTTGGGCGTGTATGGGAAGACAAAAGATACACCTGAGGCACGGGAGGACCAGCAACGTATGCACGGAAAAGACGGCATACATCAGGGTCATGCAAGCTACGCTCTTACCAAAGAAGAGAAGGAAATCTTCTTTGAATGCCTGCTCAGTATTAAGGTACCGTCTGGCTTCTCGTCGAATATAAAGGGAATAATAAACATGGCAGAGAAAAAGTTCTAGAACCTAAAGTCTCATGACTGCCACGTGATTATGACGCAACTGCTTCCGGTTGCATTGAGGGGGCTTCTACCGGAAAACGTTCGATTAGCCATTGTGAAGCTATGTGCATTTCTCAATGCAATCTCTCAGAAGGTAATCGATCCAGAAATCATACCAAGGTTACAGAATGATTTGGTGCAATGTCTTGTCAGTTTCGAGTTGGTGTTCCCACCATCCTTCTTCAACATCATGACGCACGTCCTAGTTAACCTATGCGAAGAGATTAACGTTTTGGGTCCTGTATTTCTACACAATATGTTCCCCTTTGAGAGGTTCATGGGAGTCTTAAAGAAATATGTTCATAACCGTGCTAGGCCAGAAGGAAGCATCTCCAAGGGCCGTCAAAATGAGGAAGTCATTGAGTATTGTATTGACTTTATTCCTAACCTTAAGCCGATTGGTGTTCCTGAATCGCGGCATAAGGGCAGACTGGATGGAAAAGGCATGCTAGGAGGGGAACAAATAATATGTATGGACGGACATTCTCTCACTGAAGCACACTACACAGTTCTATAGAATTCCGCCTTGGTGGCTCCGTATATGGATGAACACAAGAATTTGCTATGCTCCAAACACCCGGAGCGGTCTGATGACTGGATTACACGTGAACAAACCAGGAGTTTCGCCAGCTGGTTGCAAGCACGTACCATGCATGACACCTCTATTGAAGATGACCTGTACTTGCTGTCCCAGTTACCATCTTCAAATATAATGACTTTCAAAGGGTACGAGATAAATGGTAATACATTTTACACGATCGCCCAAGATAAGAAGAGCACCAACCAAAACAGTGGTGTCCGCTTTGATGCAGAAACCAAGACAGGAAAGGAAACATATTATGGTTATATACAGGACATATGGGAACTTGACTATCGACGTGGTTTGAAGGTCCCTTTGTTTCGGTGCAAATGGGTCAATATGACACGAGGCGGGGTAACGGAGACCCGCAGTACGGAATGACAACAGTGGATCTCAACAATCTTGCATATGCAGATGAACCATTCGTCCTAGCCAATGATGTGGCACAGGTTTTCTATGTGAAGGACATGTCTACCAAGCCAAGAAAAAGAAAGGATAAGGAAGCGAATGCATCGTACGATGAGTCAAAGCGGCACATAGTTCTTTCTGGGAAGAGAAACATCGTGGGAGTGGATGACAAGACAGACAAGTCAGAAGATTATGAAAAGTTTGATGAAATTGCTCCATTCAAAGTGAATATTGACCCGAGCATCCCGTTAAATGATGAAGATTTTCCATGGCTACGACGCAAAGGGACACACGCGAAGAAAAAGTTTCACGCCCAAAGATCTGGGATGTGATCGGCTTAACTATCATCACTTTCTTCTGTGTTTCACACCCAGGAGGGAATCTCTGTAATAGTTAGGGTAGCTAGTTATGTGTTTTGGCATTTGAAACGCGAAGAAATTTTATGTGCAAGCAAATTCTTTCATGCATTTATTGATTTTTTCAGCTAAATGACCCTGAAATTGAAAAGCATTTCAAATGAACTCAGAAAAGGATGAAAGTTGGCATGGTATCATAATTTCACCCACATAGCATGTGCAAAAAAGTAGAGAGGGTTACCGCAAAAACTGGATGCACTTCGTGTACAAAATGGACAATCTGTTTCGAAGTATCAGGGTTTCGGATGAAAACTCATCCGTTACAAAGGCATTTCATTTTTAAATAACTTAAGCATTACCAAATTGAATATAATGATTAAACACAGTAATATTAAACATAAGAAAAAAGAATCACTGGAAAATGTATTTTTAAAGTTAAGTTATTCACAAACTAGTGATTCACACAAATTTCAAATAATTCAAAATTTAAACTATTCAAATTTAAAAACTACCGGCACTAACTGAAAGTTTCTAAAAACTATCAAAAATATTCACAAAGAAACTCTAAATACAGCAAAAAACAACTAAAAATAAATAAAATAAAATAAATAAACCAGAAAAGAAAAAACTAAATGAAAAAAGCCCACCTACCGGGCAACAGCGGCCTGCATACGACTAGAAACCCAACCTGTTGTTGGGCCAGGATGCAGGCCCGCAAGCCCAATAGGCCCCACGGGGCAGAGTAGCAGAGGTAGGCCCAGAAGACCTGCTTTAGAGAGGAGCTCGAGACAGCAGCGGCGGCGGGGCTTATAAGCAGGTGTGAGCGCCCTTCGGCTAGCGAGGTGGGACTAAACTTCTGCGCCCCTCGCCTGGCAGCGCACCCCCTTTAGTACCGGGTCGTGGAACCAACCGGTACTAAAGGGGGGGCCTTTAGTACCGGTTGGAGCCAGGAACCGGTACTAAAGGGGGGTGCTTCCCCCCGCTTGGCCTGGCCAAAACAGGCCTTTAGTATCGGTTGGTGGCTCCAACCGGTACTAAAGGTGTCACCTATATAAGAAACACTTCGAAAATTTTCAGTTTCTCATCTCCCACTTCTCTCTGCCGCCGCCCCGTCCCGCGCCATCGCCGCCCCTGTCGCGTCGTCCCCGTCGACTCCGCGACGCCCCCGTCCTCGTCGCGTCGTCCCCGTCGACTCCGCGGCACCCCCGTCGCCGTCCCGGTCGCCGATCCCCTCGCTTCGCCGTCGCCGTCGCCTTTGGATCGACCTCGCCTCGCCGTCGCCGTCGCCTCGACCTTGCCCGCGCGCGCTGTGAGCCCCTCCCCTGGCCCCTCTCCTCCCTCCAATCGATAGTAGCGCACACCGGCGCCGGCGCCGGCGCCGACCGTAGCGCACACACCCCCCCGCGCGCACACACACACTACATGCACACACACACACACACACACACACACACACACACACACACACTACACACACACTAGACGCGCACACACACAATTTTTCTGTTTTTAGCTTTTAGTTTTTTCTGTTTTTCTGTTTTTCATACAAAGTTTTAGATGAATTAATTAATTAGATTAGATTAATGTCAAATAGTATGTAGAAATGTTAGTTATAATATATATAATGTCAAATGTTATAGAAATGTTAGTTATATAGAAATGTTAGAAATTTTGGAAATGTTAGTTTTAGCTAGCTAGATGAATTAGATTAATTTCAAATTGTTAGACAATGATCGATGTTTTTTTAGTTTCTTATATTTTTAGTTATAAAATTTAGAATTTGCATATATGAAATCATCACAATCCATCATTTAAAAAATGTTACTTTACTTTTGCGGCATATAGTATTTTGTTGTCGATGATGCCCGACCCGCATCCTCGCCGTCGACACGTCCGCGACGACGTCCTGCTTCAGAGGACCCATGTCCGGGACTGGGCTCCGCCGGGCTGGCACTGGGAGGTGCTACCTTCAGGGGCGCGACGCTTGATGAGGAACCCGGCCCCGGGTCCCATCGTCGACCCTCATCTCCTTTGGTGGCATTGGCGTGGGCCACTTTCGGTGCGGAGGGAGCTGGCCCCGCCGGAGGTGGTACATCGCCGTGTCAGGGAGGAGGACGAGCACGTCCATCGCTACATGGCTGCTATGGACGTCAGGTTCTCCAATACCTGGCAGGTTCTTTGCGGAGATCACCCGAGCTATGATCCAGTGATGGTTCCTTCTCTTTGGGTGTCCACCGCCCGCACCTCAGGAACCGCGAGTGGCCTAGATTACTCTGTAGTATTCGATCTTTATTAGCTTGCTAGATAGCTAGCTAGTGACGTATTCAATATTATATCTATTATTGGAGACGATGTATTCGAGATTATATTTATTATTCCAGATTATACTAAATTGTTTTATATTTCTTTTGGCATAGTTAAATAAAAGCTATGGCAGACAATACCGACAGAGAGAGAGAACAAACCATGTTCGATATCATACGCGGGCCAGATGATGATCAGAATGAAGAAGATTTTGACGGCTCCGAATTTCTAAACAACACCGGAGAGGGTGATATGATATTCGATCGCGACGACCGAGAAGATGAAGTCATGAACTACGACGAAGAACATGTTGATCCTGAAACAACAAACACCGGCGAGGTATATATATTTATATAAGTAGGAATTTGGTGATCATCGCATGTTTTAAATGAGTTGAAGATATATTAACGAATCGATCTTTCTTCTTTCAGCCATCCGGATCGAGCAAATCTTCAGGCAAAAGGATGAAACGAGGGCCGAACAAAAAGTTGAAGGAGGGTGTAAAGTACAATATCGAGGCATTCAAACCTAATGGCGAACCATTAGCGCCTAAGAAGATTGCGGACAAGTTCGTTCGTCAGTGCGGAGTTCTTGTGAAGGTCCAACTCCCGATCTCCCTTCAAGAATGGAGAAAGCCAGCAAATCCACATCCAAATGTTACTTTTGTCGACGAGAATCAAAAAAATCTGCTTTGGGATACTCTCATGGAACATTTCACCCTACCAGATAATTTCACACAAGCAGATGTGCGGAAAGTCAAGGACGCTACTTTTAGGAAGATGGCGGTTGCATTCAAGAACCACAAGAGAATGACGTGGGAGAAGTACGTCAAGGGAGGAAGGAAGACTCCAGTATTCGAGGGGATACTAGAGAATCAAAGTGCTCATTGGGACGATTTCGTGAAATTCAAGGATTCAGAATTAGCTAAGGAACGGTCGAGAATAAACAAGAAGGATGCCAAAAAAAAGGTAAGTTCCATAAGCTGGGGCCAGGTGGCTACGCGGTGGCAATGCCTAAGTGGGATAAGTCTGAGAAAGAGATGGAGGATGCAGGTGTCACTCCGGTTACTAAGAGCTGGCCCCCCAGGTGCAGGACTTGGTTCTATGTGCATGGGGGGGAGTTGGACCCGAAGACAGGCAATGTTTCGACGAAGGCATGTCTGAACGGAGCCGGCGATGCGCTACTTGTTGCAATAGAAGAGGCTCGATCGGGGGTGTTTCAGCCCAACAGAGAGAACGACGAGCTTACGCGTGCCTTGGGAAATCCTGAACACCCGGGAAGAACACGAGGCAAGGGCGCTCTTCCGTGGTATGAGGGGTTTTCAGACTGGAACGCCGACTATAGAACCCGTGCGAGAAAGAAGATTGCGGAGGAGAAGAAGAGGAAGATGGAGGAGGAGCAGAGGAAGCGGGACTATGAACGCCTTCAAGGCCTAGAAGCAAGTCAAGCGGAATTGGCAGCTAAATTCCAGCGGCAGCAGGAGCAGATCGACTCACTTAGCCAGCAGAGGGGGTCTCAGCATCTGCAGCAGCTAGCGGATGATCCAGCATTGGATACCACCGCCCCATCCATGCCGAGAAGCAGCGTGGGTTCCACCCCGGGCGACGCAGTAGTGCTGGATAGATACCCCGTGGATGACATCACGGAGAACACTAACTGCGAGCTACACTTCAAAATGAAGAACATATCCATGAAGGTGGAGAACGCCGTTGCTTTTTCAAATTCCCCCGAGGCAACCTTCCATTGCAACCCGATTCCAGCGGGCTATGCTCGTGTCTTGGTTGATGAGGTGGTGGACCCATATTCGGAGCTACAGCTTGACATTCCTGGAGGTGACGACGAGCACACATTGGGAGAGGCCATACATCGTGTCATCCTATGGAGAAAGGATTGCATCATCTTTCGAAGGCCACCGACACCGCGTCACCCGACTCCTTGTCGAAGTCCGCCACCGAGTCAGCAGACTCCCGCTCCTCCAAGTCCACCAACGTGTGAGGCCAGTCCTCCTCCTCCAAGTCCGGCAAAGTGTCAGGCCACTCCTCCTCCAAGTCCGACACAGCGTCAGACGTCCACTCCTCCTCCAAGTCCGGCACAACCTCAGGCCACTGCAAGTCCGGCACAGCTTCAGGCCACTCCTCCTCGTCCAACTCAGCCCCGTCAGCCGTCTCCGCCGCCTCAGCAGTCATAGAAGAGACACCCCGCAGCTATGGTGCGTAGCGGTACGAGTCGAGGTCATAGTACAGGAAGTACAGGAAGAGGCAAGCGATATAAATATGGTCCAAACCTCACTACTCCTCTTCCTGTGAGGGCTTACGACAGGACCGAGGAGCAAACCAATGCCATAGTGCAGGCAGAAGTCGACGCCCATTTTGGACCGAAACCGCCACCGCCGCCAAGGGAGAAAGTGCCTGTGGAAGTAGTTGACCACTTCATTCGTATGGCTCAACCACCAGCTCCTAAGCCTGATGACTCAGACTATGAGCGCCACATCAGGAAGTTACATCGACGACGTCTACAGAAGGAGGCGAGCTCGAGCTCGAGCAAACAACAAGCAGCTGTCAAAAAATGCGGGAAAACCGTTGCCCAGCTGGGAAAACAGGCGGCGCAATCGACCCCCCCGCTTGTTGTGCCGCCAACAACACATGACAAGACGCGCGCCCAATATTATTGTGGCCAAACAGTTTACGTTCCCGAGGTGGGCGATGTGGTAATAACCCAGGAGCATATAATGTAGGCTGAAGAACTCAAGATCACTATTGGACAATTCCTCGAGATCGAGGACATGCCTGGGATTACAGAGGAGGAAATAAAACGGAAATATGTCCGGGGCCAACCTTTGGTCGAGCCAGAAGATGTCAACAAGCTCCCAACGAGAATGTATGAATTGCATCAATGGTTCATGGACATTACCAAGAGATCCAATCGAGAGTCCCTCATGGTGAATGTCAAGAAGGATGATTACTACCATGAGAAAGCTGTGGCCGTTGAGTATCCTAAACTGTTTCAGTTATACAATCAAGACGCACTCGACAAATCTATCGTCAGTTGCTATTGTCTGTAAGTGATTTCTTTCTGTAATTTAAGTCTCAAGCTAGCTGTAGTGATCCTTTTGATCAATCATTACCTGTAATTATCCTCACTATATTCTTTTCTGTGGTATTATGTGGGATGAAGATGTATGAAATGAGAAAAGGTGGACGCTATGGCATTGGGTTCATTGACCCAAACACCGTTAATGAATACACATGGAAAATGAACAAGCATCAAGAAAAAGAGGTAGAGGACAGCATGCTAGAGTTCTTGAAGCGCCTCAAATACAATGAAGATATACTACTTCCTTACAACTTCCAGTGAGTCACACTTTCTTGTACTACAAATTCTCTGTTTTTGCCTACTAGCTAGCTACATGTTTTTGCTTACATATGCCCGCTTGATTAAGACATGCAAACGTGTGTGCATGCAGATTTCACTGGATCTTGTGTATCATTAAAGTTGACGCCGGAACAGTTGAAATACTGGACTCGCTACTCAAAGCAAATAGTGACTATAACATCTTGTTTGGGATAGTCAACAGGTAATTTCAATCATTATTAACTATATATCTCGTCGTATTTAGTTCGTCATTAATTTCATGATATGAACTATTTAATAACCCCTTTATTCATTTTCTTTGTCGGCGGGCAGGGCTTGGGCAATGTTCATCAGTGTCACGGAAGGCGAATGGAAACCAAAGCTGAAATGGTTTCGATCCAAGGTAAGTAATTAAGTAGTACTAGCTAGCTAGCTAGCTGCCATCTCTTTAATTATCATGCTTGATTAATTATTATCTGATCAAATTAAATTCCATTCTCGTAATAAAGGCCCTGAAGCAGGCGCAGGGGACTGATCTGTGTGCATTCTGCGTTTGCTAGAACATTCGCATGATGGCGTCCGAAAGGAGCAGATCTCAAAGACAGGAATGGGTACGCTTGTCAGAACACTATTCACATTTTTTACACCATTATCGATATCTAGTCACACAACTAATACACATGCATATTGATCTCCTTCTTAACAGTTCAAAGAGGTGCGGGACAAGCTCCTACCAACGGAGCGTGTAGAAGCACTTCAAGAGGAAATAGCGGGATTTTTGCTTGACCAGGTCGTAAATCCGAAGGGAGAATACTATTACCCGCTACCGCCCCCATGAACCACTTCCAATTGTCATCGTGCTCCGAAGGCACCAATTAGGCTAATGCCACTGGCTCCGAAGGCAACATGCATATGTAGGAGAAATTGTATATAGCTATACATGTGTGTATGTGTAAATTAATATGGTGGTTTGTGAGACATTGATGATATATATATATGATTGGTTCTACTAAAAATTCTATATATATATATATATATATATATATATATATATATATATATATATATATATATATATATATATATGCATAACGTGTACAATGTGTAGTACCGTAACATACTAGCAAACGAAAAAGAATTAAAATGGAAAACACAAAATTAACCCCACAACCATTTAGTACCGGTTGGTGTTACCAACCAGTACTAAAGGGCTCCCGGCCCCCGGAGCTGGCTCGTGCCACGTGGATCCCCTTTAGCACCGATTCGTGCTGAACCGGTACTAAAGGGGGGGGGCCTTTAGTGCCGAAACTTTAGTGCCGGTTCCATAACCGGCACTAAAGGCCCTTATGAACCGGTGCTAATGGTCCGTTTTCTACTAGTGATAAGAATTTTTTTGAAATTACTATGTTACCCAACATTAGACTCCTCCACTTTATCTTACTCCTCACATTCCCATCATCCGACATAGTATGACCACATCTCAGCCCCTTGTATTCACATCACACGGTGTTCAAACCGCACGAGCCACGAGGCCTTGTTTTTTAAACGGAAGTGGTGCACCCAAGCATCCCTAATGAAATTGGCGTTCCCTTGATCCAAAGGAAAAAAAGAGTAAAAAGATACCAAACACTCCCCCCTCCCCCCCCCACACACCTCCAGCGTTCCTATGCACCGAATTGTACACAACCAATAGTTTCTACATTGCTACACATGAATGATGCTTACAGTTGAAATAAAAGGCAACTCATTATCGCTTACAACTAAATAGCAAAAGGATACTAGGAGTAGAGTTTGACATAGGCTAGAGTAAGTGCATTATATATCCTTATTTCTGTTTCACAAAAAAAATCCTTATTTCTAGTGTGTGATTGCCACCCAAGATTCCAATAGAACACCAGGTCAACTGACAACCCAATCCCTGGTGTTCTATTATATGTCGAGTTAAATACTAAAAAGAGCTACTAGGAGTAGAGTATGAGGTGAACCAGAGTAAATGCATTATGTATATCCTCAATTATAGTGTGCGGTCACCACCCAAGCTTGCAACATAACACCAAGTTGGCTGACGAAAGCAATCTAGTCCAATCCCTTATTGAACTAAAAGGCGGTATATGTACTTAGGAGTTGCCTAACTAAAGCATGCGGTTCAACTTGATAGATCTAGTAAGATTCAACTCGATAATCGTTTAATTCCTAATGGTTTCTATAAAAAATAGTTACAATAACTAACTCAAACGAAATATAAGTGAACAATCAAACATCGACCGGCTCCACATGGCTTCCAAATAAAACTAATTAACAGATCGAGTAATAAATTGTTTATTCCTTGCTCTTAATATGAGGTTATACATAACATATTTTGGTCCATCCTGAAGTAAGTATTACGTAACAAGTACTAGCTAGTATTTCAGTCTCTACTAGCAAATGTTGCAATAGCAAACAGCCTTGATGGCGTTCTTCTTCTCACAGTGGTAGTCCTTGAGGCTGCCCTTCCTATCACATGCAAACACCTCACACGTGGCCTTGCACAGCGGCTTGGTGCAGAAAAACTCCCCGCCGTCGTCAACGACCGCGCAATTCTCTGCACAACACCAAGAAAACACAAACCATTATATTAGAATATTAGCGACAAACCCCCATTAGATTAGATTATACGTATTTGACAAACACAATTAAACACACCTGCAGAAATAGGAGTACCCACAAGTGTTAGCACCACGAGGAAGCAAACAATAGCAGCCCGTGTGTCCATCCCAAGAGTTCTCTCCTTTTTTGAACTAGGAAGGAAAAATATGTGTTCTCTTCGTCTATTTTAATTTGGCTATGGGACTAATGTTTATGTCTTGGAGTGCTTGGAGTGTTGTCTTATATAGACTTATTGAAAGGGACAAAAATAAAAGCATTTAAATGATTGTTAAACTTAGCAAAAGAGATAGAGGTGAGTCACACCCCAAAAATGGAAGCACTTAATGCTTGGTGAGAAACTAAATGACAAAGGCAAAGAATATATGAGTGATGTTTATCCAATAATCAAGGCTTTAATTTTCGACTACAAAATAAGCAAGACCATTCAAAAAATGGAGTCATCTTTTTGCCGTTGGTGACATTGATCAAACATGTTTTTTATAAAAAAATGTATAGCCACTTTAATTGAAAACACCATTGTGCATTGAAATTCAATTGACTTCAACAAAATAATCAATATGAATTGCATGCTTGATATGTAACCAACTAAAATTAAAATTGTATGTTGTCTCGAGTTGACTAAATCACCATGTTTGGCTAGACAATGTTTAAAACTGTGTCAACTGTGTCAATTTGCACGGCACCTGGGACAATGCAATGTCAAATCTTGCACTATTTTAAACCACCACAAGATAAGCAAGCTGAGTTGGCCCGGGCCTCTTGCCAGCCGTTGACGTCCACCTCGAAATCTATATCAATATAATTTTTGTGTCACATGAATCATATAGTATTGGTCTAAAATATATTTTCTCTTGTTGCAAAATATATTTTCTCTTGTTGCAAAATATATAGACCCATCGCAACAATAGCATGCTTCACAGTGGGTGGGTCCCATGTAAATACATTTGGAAATACCTCAAAAATGCATATGTGTATTATTTATTATTGTCCAAGAATTTCACATGCTCACTCATAACAAACTGTTGAAGAATTCCGTGCAACTTAGAAACTAACGTATGCAACAATGCGAGCACAACATTTGTGTTAGGACTAACAAAATTACATTACATTGTAGCATGTCACACATGTGTATGTAGTATGACGCAAATGAGTTCACAGCATACCAAAACAACGAATGGTAACTACAAAAAATTCCCATAAATCTAACATTTTACAACCAAAAAATTTGGTGGGCACTGACCTCACCTCATCAAACTTGCTCTAATATTCTAGTTAGTGTAGAGTTTTGGATTAAGCTAAAGTTGCTCTAGTATTATACCACAACAAAAAGGAAAGAAATGGGGGAAAACAAAGAAGAGCGGAGCAGGGTGGCTTACTCGGATCTAAGTCGGCCAATATCAATCGCATTGCCCTCCTAAATCCTGATTACTCAAGCCGGCCCAAAATTGAGGGGCCACTAAAATAGAAGTTGAGCCTATGGTGCAAGAACAGAAAACCCGCCTAAGCCATTGGATTGGATATGGATAACACATGATCTGGTGGAGCGATCTCAGGCCACTTAATGTATATTTTATGAAAAAACCCTATTAACAGTTAGGTATAAAACAAAACATTTGCAGTGACCACCTTAAGTATCTCATCTCCCAATCCAATAGTGGAGTTAACGACCATTTACAGATTTCAGGTTTTTTCCAGCGACCATTTATGGAATTTGCACATCCTCATATCCTATCAGTTTTATAAAATATATTTTCACATACTGAGCACAAATATATGGTTGTAAGAATGAAGAACTCATACTCATGCTTGTTTTAATTCTAGTATTTACACCCCTAAGGTTGTTAAGGTCTGGTTACAAAAACTCGAATTTAATTCTCTTATAAGAACTTGTTAGAGCCCTGTCATAGTGCACATCCTCAAGTGGATTCGATAACTCAGGGTTGCTCCTTCGGGAAAAGGGAGGGAAACCTTTGTTGTCCAAACCGGATCTCAAAGAGCACCACCCATCTCTCACCCTACTCGATGATACAACATCGACGACAAGGTACGTGTGTAACCAACCGTCTGCTCCCTCGCTCTATCACTGTGGTGCTATTCATTACATCAACTCGGGACCCATTTCCTTCCTTTTGAGGTTAACAATTAAGGTTTCTGGTCTATATGAAGGCCTTCGGATTCAACTTATAAGAATGTTAGTTCAAATTTAATGATGATTATTTCAAGTGGATGGTTATGTGAACTAGGTTGGTAGAGTGGTCGCCGGCCACTGTTGCGGCGGACTTCAGGGATGTTTGATCTATCCACCTGGCTTGATCAAGCAGCGTCGACATTCGTGCATCATTGTTTTGTTGAATGTGTTGGTTCGATTTGCTTGTTGCAGGGGTGATAGCCTCTGGTCCGACGTTTGGTTACACGAGACAATAAGCTCCCCTTGCAAAAGTGTATGATGTGGGAATTACGTGTTGTACTCCTCAGGTGCAAACGCACGTATATATGATGTACAGGAGTAGGCCACGACCTCAACTATACAAGGCAACTAGGAGGTGGGCCCAATACACAAATATGCACAACAAAGACTGGACCGGAACTTCTCAAAATGACGCCGTAGGCAAGTCCTTGGTCATGATATATGCAAATTGTTGGGAAGTAGGGACGTGTAAAACACGAATATGGCCAAGGGCCACCTGTTCCCGAACAAAATGAATATCCAACTCAATATGCTTGGTCCGTCGATGATGCACCGGGTTAGCGGAGAGGTAGACTGCCGAGACATTGTCGCAATAGACCACCGTGGCACGGTCAACAGGGAAAGAGAGCTCCTGAAGCAGCTGGCGAAGCCACGAACACTCGGCGACGGTGTTGGCCACCGCAGGATACTCAGCCTCAGCATTGGAACGAGAGACCGTAGGCTGCCGCGTGGATGACCATGAGATAAGTGAGGATCCAAGGTAGACACAATAGCCCGAGGTGGAGCGACGAGTGTCAGGGCAGCCCGCCCAGTCTGCATTGGAGTAGACGGCGAGGAGTCGCAGGGCTTTCCAGCGACTATGATGATGCGGGTTGATCTGGGGAGGCTGGGAGAGCTGCCTCCTAGGGGCGCTGGTTCGGGTTGACGTGTGCGTCATGTGCACTGCTACAAAATTGCTGGATATGTGTATCTATATGTGTGCGGCTGCGATTTGAAAGTCGTAGCAATGCACAGGCTTATAATTAAATAATTATATATCTTTACTTGTTCAGTAGCAACACATGCTAGCAAGCAGCAGAGACAGTATACTATGTTGGCGATCATTTGGCGAGCGAGCAGTTGAATTGCTGCTGGCATGCATTGTGCAGGGGCATGTTCGCTTGGGTCTTGGGACGAAATCGACTGAGTCAATAAATAATTTTTTAGAAGGATATTAGACCCTCGGCCTCTGCATCATTCATTATGATGCACACAAATATTTTTAGCAAAGTTAGCCATGGGTCGAACCATTAGATATCAAATAGACATCTACAACTAAGTCGACTTCTGCTGCAACATCTCTTCAAGAAGGGATAAACTTTCTCGCCATCGACCGAAACAATCCGTAAGAAGAAGAAAATGATCACACATGTGAAACATAATTGTCAATACAAATACATGACACATGGTGGTACGAACACACATCACGATGGAAGAATACCAGCAACTTAAAAGCAAGCCTACATCAAATCTATATTTCATTAGTATTTAGTCCATATTTTTATTTCTATCAACCTAAACTCCAATTACGTTAAAATTTAGGTTTGAACTACAGATATGAGATTTCGAATTTAAAGATTGAACGTATATTTAAAGTTCTCATAGTATGTGTCTATTTTTTGGGGTGTCTTTTTACTCGATAGGAATCCAATTCAATGCTCAAAATCAAATAACAAGATGATTGCTACATATTTTGATAAAGCTAAATTTTACTTGAATTTTGGATGTAGTTTAGACAAATAATTCTCACTAAATCTTACTATGGGCCAATTTTTCTCTACCGTTGCAACACACCGGATCGAGAGTTTCCAAGAAAACATTGTCGGTCAGATGCATTTACTCCAGATCATAACCCATGTCCTAAGCTTCACGTCGTGATCCTCAAATCATGCATCTTTTTATTTTCTCATCGTCAACCGTTGCGACATGACACAGTTCCTCGACCTGGCCAACCATGGTTCATAGGAACTGGTATATTTCTCCCGCTGCAACGCACGGGCATTCGTGCTAGTATTTTGAAACGGGAGTTAGTAGGTACACCAATAATTCGATATACCCACAAAATGCTGGCTCTAGTTCCTTTCATGGCTCCTTTGATGTAAGAAAGATGCTAGTAGTGACTAGAGACAAAGGGAATCAAATTATGGGAGGAGGCGGCCCTATCTATATTCCTCTTCTCCAAGCGGTAGCTCCCGTCCATCCTTTGCCAAAAGTGGAGCATCTCTCATTTCCTTCTTCATCTTCTCCTCCTCCTCCTTTCTTGATGCTCACTCGCCTATAAATAGCTCTCGCTGCCTGCCATTGTTACTCAAGCTAGCAAGCAAGAAGCACAAAAGAAGCCAACACCAATCAAGGCCTCCATCCAATCCCAAGCAACCTCGAAGATGTCTTGCTGCGGAGGAAGCTGCGGCTGCGGCAGCGCCTGCAAGTGTGGCAACGGCTGCGGCGGCTGCAACATGTACCCCGAGGTCGAGGCCGCCGGCGCCACCCTCCTCGTCGCCGCCACCGCCACCCACAAGGCGTACGTCCCTTCTCTTTCCTCATACATCATGCGCCTCGCTGTAATATGACTATATATGTTGATCTTGCTATGGGTCTAAGGATGGATGGATGGGTGCAGGAGCTCCGGCGGGATGGAGATGGCGGCGGAGGATGGCGGCTGCGGCTGCACCCAGTGCAAGTGCGGCACCAGCTGCGGCTGCTCCTGCTGCAGCTGCTAGATCATTGATCATCGATCATGCATGCACCGCGCGCATGCATCATATCTATGATCGATCCATCCATCCATCTAGTACCATGTAACGCTACCTGATCGAGGGTCTTTGTATGTATGTAAGCACCTGCCAGCATGAGCAGAGCAGGTGCACTCCCATGCATGTAAACCGACCCCTAAATAAAATCTCCCGTGGTTTAACCTATACATGTGTTTGTGTTATAGACCAGCTTCTGGCCCATGTTTACTATCAACTTGCGAGGTGCCTGGGTTGCTAATAGACCAGCTGAATGCTCTCTTAAAGCAACGTATGCACCGCTTGGAATCGGTGTATCTTTCTTTATACACATGTATTTATTTTACAGGTGTATATCATCGGCCACACCTGGGAAAAACGATGGATGGAGAAGTGTAAATTTACAGGGGTATTGCTCTGTGAAACGAGGGTCGAATCAGGGCCGTAAGGGTGTTTGATACGTGTGAATATTACTGGCCGAAGTTGAGTATGAGATACATACAATACAAACTTGACACTTTTGAAAGTCGTGCTATCAATCATGAGACACATAGTTTAGCCAAATTCTCGCTTAATCTTTGTCAAAGGGTGTCACGTACTCACGTCTGGTTTGGCCAACCCCATGATCCGATATGTATCCCACTCTTTGTGGTTTTCGATGAATAAAATTTGGTTAAACCCCAAAAAAAGCTTATTTTGCGCGCCTTAGTTTTTTTTTCAAGAATTTTTTTCAATCTATTCATCAATCATGGCAGTACAAAAATTATAACCAGGTCCATGAACCACCTAGCGACGACTACACTCACTGGAGCGAGCCGAACGTGCGTCACCGTTATCGCCCCTCCCTTACCGGAGTCAGGCAAACCTTATTGTAGTAGACAGTCGGTAAGTCATCGTGCTAAGACTCTAAAAGACCATCGCACTATTGTAGCAACCATCGCCGATGAAAAGAGTTGTAGATTGGAAAGATCAAACCTATAACCACACAAACGAAGACAAACAAAAATGGATCCAATAGATCCACCAAAGTCCAGCACGACAGAATCATGTGAGATCCGGCAGGGACGCACCTCCACATGTCCTCCTCCGATGTTATTCGCACCACCGGGACGAGGATCGGATGTGGGAGACATTATTCCTACCCAGGGACATCGCTACCGTCACACAGCCCCAACCAAGACGTTAAACCTAACAAAAACGAGAACGGATCCTTCCCACTGCCGGGGGGCCAAGATCCTCCGCATTCCGGGGAATCGGCGCCGGCGGCAGCGGGATGAGAAAGGAAACTTTTCTTGAGGAGGAGGAAAGACAGACACGTGCTGTTGTGTCTAAATTACCGTGTCTTAGTTTGATGTACTATTTGCACCAGCTACTTCATAACTAGATTGCCATGGTTGACGATGGGTGTGTTCCCCTCTACTAATAGTGCAGCAGTGCCCTAGCGGCGACAACTATATCATGAACAATTAAAACTTGATGAAATTGGTGGCCTGGTGACTTATGCCGTGGTGCCTATATCGCACGCTCTTTTGTGATGTCAAAGAAACAAATTATCATTTTCGGAGGTTAAATGGAAACGGAGGGAGTGAACCTCATGTATGTTGTACCAGTAAAACAATATTTAAAAGGATTCGTTGATGATTTCCTTGATATAAAATTTGAGGTGTGCTCTACAACACCCCACCCTACCCCCGGAGCTCCTATTTGGCACGCTAAGCGCTAGCGGTCAAGCCAGTGCGCATCCCCTTCCCTTGCACACCCATTTGAGTCGGCCCATGCGCGGGGCGGGACACGCCTTTCTTATTTATTTATTTTTATTTTTCGTTTATTTCTTTTTTAAATAATTCAGGATTTCAAAAAATTTCAAATTTCAAAAAACGTCAATTTTGAAAGAAATAAACAAAGAAATCATAAAATGTTCATGTATTCAAAAAAGATCTTGATGTCCAAAACATGTTCGCATATTCCAAAAATGTTCAAGAATTTGAACAAAATGTTCACAAATTAAAACAACTGTTCAAAAAACTAAATAAATGATTCTCAATTACGAAAATATTCATAAATCAAAAAATGTTTGTTGATTCAAAAAATGTTAATTAATTTCGAAAAATATTTGTCAAACAAATAGTATTCATAATGTCAAAAATTGTTCCCAGATTTCAAAAAATATTTATATTCAAAAATTATTCAGCGATTCAAATGTCCATGAGTTTCAAAAGAGTGTTTACAATTTTAAAAAATTGTTCTCAGATATAAAAAAATATTTGTGAATTCAAAAAATATTCAAGATTAAATTAAATTCATGAACTTTTAAACATGTTCGTGAATTTGAAAGATAATCACAATAAAACAATGTTCATGAAATTGGAAAATGCTCAGAATTTCAAATAATGTTAAAAAATCCTTAAAAAGTTCATAAATTTGAAAAGAAGTTCAAAAAAAGAAAGAGTGAAAAAAGAAAATAAAAAATGACATGAAAATAGGAAAAATATAAATAAGGTAAAACAAAAATGAAAAATAGAAATGAAATAATCAAAATGAGAAAACAAAAATAACCCGAAAGGAAAAAAAACTGGTCTGGAAAGGTTCTAGAACGTTCCCAAAACCGAAAATGAGGTACTTGGGCCGGCCCAAAATGTGTGCCTAGTGGGAGGGGGTATGTGATGAAGCTATGTACCTAGGGTAGGGTCATGGACCTGTCCTAACTACCCTACCGAAGGACATCTCTAGAAGAAATCACCTTTCAATCGACTTGGAGGTGTTCCACTCAACAGACTCGAAGACACTCGACCAAGAAGCAATCACTCGACCAAGATCCAACCACTCGACGGCCAGGAGACCTAAAGTCACTCAGCACGCTAACGGTCGGTCATTAAGTAGCTTTTATGGTCATCATAGGACTTTACAGTAACGCCCGACCTTAATGTATTTGAAACCCTGCATAACTGAGGGCCGGAGGGGTCTGGCGAACTCTATATAAGCCACCCCCCTCCTCAGTGTAAAGGGTTCACACCCCTGTAATTCATACACACATAATCCAGTCGACCGCCTCCGGGCTCCGAGACGTAGGGCTATTACTTCCTCCGAGAAGGGCCTGAACTCGTAAACCTCATGTGCTTACAACTACTCCATAGCTAAGATCTTGCCTCTCCATACCTACCCCCCTACATTACTGTCAGACTTAGAACCACGACAGTTGGCGCCCACCTTGGGGCAGGTGTCTTAGCAATTTGTTGGAGGAGTTGCGATCTTTTCCGATCCAAATCATCATGGTTTCTGGCGGAGTTTTGGTGGAGGGCCGCGAGATCCGTCTCGGCGCACTCACGTTCATTGCCGATGACTCCGCTTGGCTTCAGGAGGCTCCGCTCGACGTCGACGCACTCCCTGTCCGCGGGGCAACACACTTTCGCGCGTGCGTTCGCGGCGTCCTCTTGCGGCAACCGTCAACCCGTTATCGGTCGGCCCCTGTGTTGTCCTCCCTCCCTGTTTCCCGCCGGCGCAAGCGCTCCGGTCGGTCGAGACTTCAGCGGTGGGTGAGACACGCGGTGGCACGCTAGTCGGCCACCCCTCAAGTCGCGGCGATCGAGCCCGACGAATCCCTCTACGGCTTGTTCGACCTGTCGACTGGCTCCGCAGAGACCGCATCCGAGTGCGACAGTAGTGATCCGGCGGCGGAGATTCTGATGGTCGATGGACCGCGCAGTCCTCCCGGTTTTCCCCGCACCGACGGAGGCGCGGGTGGAGGCGACCCGTCGCATCCCCATGAGGAATATCTCCCCGAGCCTCTCACGTCGCTGCAGAGAGAAGAACTTTGTTGCCGGAACATGGATGCACTGCACACTCCTATCGTTGGAGAAACCCCCGAGGCTCGTGCCTTGGAGGACGCGCGCCTGGCAAACTTGGCTGCGTGCACTCGACTGGAGAACCTCCAGCGAGCACTCGACGAGCGTGCGAGACAACGGGTTCCAGAATCCAGTCGACGTCAGCTCTTTCCGCCCCCGCAGGTATATCGAACTCCGATTCAGAATTTAGCAGCTGCAGCCCGTATAGCAGAGTCGATCCAGCCTTCCCAATCAAAGGCTGGCAGAGGCTTGCTGCAGATCAGAGCGTTACTCCGGGAAGAAGGAGACCAGAATTCCGCTGTTTCTCAGTCGCGGAACATGATTCATAGCAGATCCATTGCTGCAGACACAGTCCAGTCGGCTCATAGTCCAAGATCGCCCCCGAGGCGTGAGGGACGTGGGGACCGGCGTGATCAATACGGAAACCGTGAGCATTATGATCACCGATTCGATCGTGACGACCGACGTCGAGTGCCCACCCTACCCCGAGGAGTGGATCGTATGTGCCTCGACAGCAGGATGACAGGCGCCCTCATAGTGTTGGGCGAAGGATTCCAGTCGACCCCAGGGAACCAGGCTTTGATGCGAGATCCATTCTCGTTCAAGGTTTGGTCGACAGGAACAGAGCTTGCCGAGAAGGTCACGACAGAGATGCACCTACCAGCAGCAGAGTACATGTTTCAGGGCCAGAGTGCTTTAGTAGAGCCATCAGGGCCGCTGTGATTCCTCCCAACTTCAGGTTGGCGACTGGAGTTAGTAAGTTCACTGGTGAGTCCAAGCCCGATACTTGGCTTGAAGACTACCGAGTGGCTGTCCAGATTGGCGGTGGCAATGATGAAGTGGCCATGAAGCACCTGCCTCTCATGTTGGAGGGCTCGGCCAGAGCGTGGCTGAATCAGTTAGCACCCAACAACATTTACACTTGGGAAGATCTCGCCCGAGTGTTTGTCACTACATTTGAAGGAACATGCAAGCGACCGGCAGGACTGACGGAACTGCGGTCTTGCGTGCAGAAGCCGAATGAAACCTTGAGGGATTACATCCAGAGATGGATCACGTTACATCACACGGTAGAGAATGTGCCTGATCACCAAGCAGTCTGTGCCTTCAAAGAAGGCGTCAAGTACAGAGAACTGAATCTGAAATTCAGTCGAACCGGAGACATGTCTCTGAATCGGATGATGGAGATTGCCACGAAGTACGCTAATGGTGAAGATGAGGATCGACTCCGGAGTGGAAAGCACAAGTCAGACGCCCAAGAAACCGGAGGAGGAAATTCCAATCGGAAACAGAAGCGGAAAGCCGAGCCAACTGCTCCTGGGGAAGCCTTGGCTGTAACTCAAGGAAAGTTTAAGGGGAAACCCAAAGGGCCTTGGAACCCCAAGAAAGTTAAAGCTCAAGACGGAAATGATGTGTTGGATTTGCCATGTCACATCCACACCAAGAAAGATGAAGAGGGTAAGCTCATTTACCCGAAACATACCACTCGACAGTGTCGGCTCTAGATCCAGCAGTTCCAGGGCAAACAACCCAAAGATAAGGAAAAGGAGTCGGACAAAGTTGAGGACAAGGAAGACAGTGATGATGGATACCCCCAGGTCAATTCCACCTTGATGATTTTTGCTGATGTTGAAAGCAAAAGTCGACTGAAAGTTATCAACCGTGAGGTGAATATGGTTGCTCTGGCGACACCCAGTTATCTGAAGTGGTCTCAGACTGCCATCACATTCGACCAGTCCGATCACCCAACGCACATTGCCACCCCTGGGAGGCAAGCTTTGGTGGTCGACCCAGTTGTTGAAGGCACTCGACTGACCAAAGTCTTGATGGATGGTGGCAGTGGTTTGAACATACTATATGCTGAGACGTTGAAAGGGATGTGCATTCCGATGTCCAGACTCAGTACCAGCAACATGAGTTTCCATGGAGTCATTCCTGGGAAGAAGGCTGAGTCACTCGGCCAAATTGCTCTTGATGTGGTTTTCGGTGATTCCAAGAATTGCCGCAAAGAAAAGTTGACATTCAAAGTTGTGGATTTCCAGAGTGCTTATCATGCTATTTTGGGCAGGCCAGCTTACGCACGCTTCATGGCTCGACCATGTTATGTGTATCTCAAATTGAAGATGCCTGGTCCCAAAGGTGTGATCACTGTTACGGGCAATCGGAAGAAAGAAGAAAAGTGTTTTCAGAAAGGCTCAAAGATCGCTGATGCTCAGATGGCAGTGGTGGGGCTGCAGGAGTACCAGAAGACTGCAGACCCGAGTGATTTGTTGCGAGCCAAGAAGCCCGCTACAGAATCAGCTTTTCAGTCGTCTGGTGAAACGAAGCCGGTTCACATTCACCCGACCGATCCCAGTGCTGCTCTGACTCATATCTCAACAACACTCGACTCCAAATAGGAAGAAGCGCTCATCCAGTTCCTCCATGAGAACTGGGACATCTTCGCATGGAAGCCTTCTGACATGCCGGGTGTTCCTAGGGGGCTGGCTGAGCACCGCCTACGGGTCGACTCGAAAGTGAAACCCGTCAAAGAACATCTCCGACGGTCCGCCGTCCATAAGAGAAAGGCTATTGGTGAGGAGGTGGCTCGGCTCTTAGCAGCGGAGTTCATCCAAGAGATTTACCACTCCGAGTGGCCCGCCAACGTTGTCATGGTCCCCAAGAAGGACAAGTCACTTCGCATGTGCATTGACTTTAAACATATCAATCGGGCCTGCCCGAAAGATCATTTTCCTCTCCCCTGCATCGACCAGATAGTCGACTCGACTGCGGGATGTGAGCGACTGTCTTTTTTAGACGCCTATTCCGAGTACCATCAGATCCGTCTGTATGGACCCGACGAGATCAAATCAGCTTTCATCACTCCATTCGGGTGCTTCTGTTACGTTACCATGCCATTCGGCCTCAAGAATGCCGGAGCCACATTCATGAGGATGATTCAGAAGTGTTTGCTCACTCAAATCAGTCGGAATGTGGAAGCATACATGGATGATATTGTGGTCAAGTCACGGAAGGGTTCCGACCTGCTGACTGACCTTGCTGAAACCGTTGCCAACATCAGGAGGTATGATATCAAGCTTAATCCATCAAAGTACACATTCGGAGTTCCTGGCGGAAAGTTACTCAGTTTTCTCGTTTCCGAACGGGGAATCGACGCCAATCCAGAAAAAGTCGGTACTATACTCCGGATGAAACGTCCCGTGTGAGTGCACGACGTCCAGAAGCTTACTGGTTGCTTGGCCGCTTTAAGTCGATTCATCTCTCGTCTCGGTGAAAAGGCATTGCCTCTTTACCGATTGATGAAGAAGTCAGACAAGTTCGAGTGGACTCCTGAAGCTGATGCAGCGTTTGCAGAGCTCAAAGCTCTGCTCTCCACCCAGCCGGTGCTTGCTGCTCCAATCAGCAAAGAGCCTTTGCTGCTTTACATCATAGCCACGGGACAAGTCGTCAGTACGGTACTTATGGTCGAGCGGGAAGAAGAAGAAAAAGCCTTCAAAGTTCAGCGCCCAGTATATTATGTTTCTGAAGTTTTGACCCCGTCGAAGCAAAGATATCCTCATTATCAGAAGCTTGTATATGAGATTTATATGACCACAAAGAAGGTTGCTCACTACTTCTCTGATCATTCCATTACGGTCGTCAGCGATGCTCCATTGTCAGAGATCCTGCACAACAGAGATGCAACTGGTCGAGTGGCAAAATGGGCGATTGAACTCCTTCCTCTAGATATCAAGTTTGAGGCAAAGAAAGCTATCAAGTCCCAAGCAATAGCAGATTTCGTCGCCGAGTGGATTGAACAACAACTGCCGACTCAGGTTCACTCGGAGCATTGGACCATGTTCTTTGACGGTTCCAAAATGCTGAATGGTTCCGGTGCCGTAGTATTATTGGTCTCCCTTGAGGAGATAAGGTCAGATATGTTCTTCAAATCCACTTTGATTCCTCCAATAATGAAGCAGAATACGAAGCACTTTTATATGGGTTGCGCATGGCCATTTCACTTGGCGTCCATCGCCTCATGGTCTATGGCGACTCAGATTTGGTGGTTAATCAAGTGATGAAAGAGTGGGACGTCAGAAGTCCGGCCATGACTGGTTATTGCAATGCAGTGAGAAAGCTGGAGAAGAAATTCGAGGGGTTAGAACTTCATCACATACCCCGACTGAAAAATCAAGCAGCTGATGATTTGGCGAAAATTGGTTCCAGAAGAGAAGCCATTCCCAGCAATGTGTTTTTGGAACACATCCACACACCATCAGTTCAGGAGGATCCCTTCACTGAAGAAGCCCCGTAGCCAAAAAGTGCCACGGATCTGATTGAAGTTGAAGTTCCAGCTGTGGTCGACCTGATCATGGAAGTTTTGGTCATCACTCCCGACTGGACGGTACTGTACATCGCGTACATCCTAAGGAAAGAACTCCCAGAGGACGAAGAAGAGGCTCGACAGATCGTCCGTCGATCCAAGGCCTTTACAGTCATAAAGGGACAGTTGTATAGAGAAAGCGCGACTGGAGTCAGTCAGAAGTGTATAACACCAGAAGAAGGTCAGATAATCCTTGATGATATCCACTCGGGGACATGTGGTCATCATGCGTCCTCTCGTACCATTGTGGCTAAAGCATACCGAGCGGGATTCTACTGGCCAAGAGCGAATGAAATGGCGAAAGAGATAGTCGACAAATGTGAAGGATGTCAGTTTTACTCCAATATGTCGCACAAACCCGCGTCAGCCCTGAAAACCATTCCACTCGTCTGGCCCTTCGCTGTTTGGGGACTAGACATGGTTGGACCACTGAGAACGGGCAGGAGCGGCTTCACTCATGTGCTAGTAGAAGTCAACAAGTTCACCAAATGGATTCCTATCAAGAATCTTGATGCTAGCACTGCTATCAGTTTCATCAGAGAGTTGATATTCAGATATGGAGTTCCGCACATCATCATCACTGACAATGGGTCAAACTTTGATTCCGACAAATTCAGAGCCTTTTGCGCCTCTCAAGGCACACGAGTCGACTACGCTTCAGTCGCTCACCCCCAGTCGAATGGACAAGCGGAAAGAGCAAACGACTTAACTCTCAAAGGACTGAAACCCCGACTGATGCGCTATCTCAAGCACGCAGCAGGTGCATGGGTCGATGAGCTTCCATTAGTTCTTTGGGGATTGAGGACAACCCCGAACCGATCGACTGGAAGAACCCCATTCTTTCTGGTCTACGGAGCCAAAGCAGTTTTGCCGAGTGACCTGCTTCACAACGCACCCCGAGTCGAGCTCTACTCTGAAGATGAAGTAAAACAAGCCCGACAAGACGCAGTCGACCTCCTGGAAGAAGAAAGAGAAATGGCCATGATCCGATCGACCATCTATCAGCAAGACTTGCGTCGATTCCATGCCAGAAATGTGAAGAGTCGAGCCTTCCAAGAAGGAGACTTGGTCCTCCGAGTGGATCAACAGAAACCACACAAACTTGCTCCTACTTGGGAAGGTCCCTTCATAGTCACCAGAATCCTCCACAATGGAGCGTACCACCTTTATAATGTCGATCGCCAGATTGATGAGCCACGAGCCTGGAATGCGGAGCTGCTCCGCCCCTTTTATACTTGAATTCTCACTCGGATGAGATGTAATAAGAAAAACTTCTAAAGTTTATTTATCAAAGACAAGAGCGTTATAATTTTCCCAGTGATTGTTATTGTTTTTGTTTGCATGAGAAATCCCCCAGTGGGTGGCTTAGCTGCGAATCCGTTTCGCCTAAGTTTGTAAAAATAATTTCCTACCGAGTGGTGAGCCAGCCTCCCACTCGGGGGCTTAGCTGCGAACCCGTTTCGCCTAAGTGTTTGAAAATCCTACCGAGTGGTGAGCCAGCCTCCCACTCGAGGGCTTAGCTGTAGTCAAGTACTCGCCTAAGTATTTGAAAATCCTACCGAGTGGTGAGTCAGCCTCCCACTCGGGGGCTTAGCTGCAGTCCAGTACTCGCCTAAGTATTTGAAAATCCTACCGAGTGGTGAGCCAGCCTCCCACTC
>NC_041384.1:760636931-760645917 GCF_002162155.2 Triticum dicoccoides
TAAGTTTGAAAAATCCTACCGAGTGGAGAGCGACCCTCCCACTCGGAGGCTTAGCTGCAGTCCAGTACTCGCCTAAGTACGAAACACATCCCAATCCGCAAGGACGACGAGGTGCAGGTCGACTGTCACCTTCTCCTTCGGAGCTTCGCCACAAATACAACGTGCGCTCCATCCCAATCCGCAAGGACGACGAGGTGCAGGTCGACTGCCACCTTCTCCTTCGGAGCTTCGCCACAAATACAACGTGCGCTCCATCCCAATCTGCAAGGACGACGAGGTGCAGGTCGACTGCCACCTTCTCCTTCGAAGCTTCGCCACAAACACAACGTGCGCTCCATCCCGACCCGCAAGGACGACGAGGTGCAGGTTGACTGCTACCTTCTCCTTCGGAGCTGCGCCACAAATACAAAAATTGTCTCGAGTGAAGAATGAGTTCCACTCGACGGAGAATTCGTGAAGATATTCAATGATAAACCAAGTTCAGATAAATCCTAAAGGTTCCAGACCGCAGATCGAAGTGCTCGGGCATTCAGCCCGAAAGATTTTAACGGTTACAAAAACCACTCGGCATTCCGAGGCAAATTTAAGGTGGGGCATAAACGTTTGTTCACTCCGCAGGAGGACGACTGGCAGGCTCGACGAACTCGTCCAGGTCGACGCCGTCGGCGATCCGAGTGGCTGCAGCAATAAAAGTCTCCATAAAAGATCGGAAGTTATGCCTCTGGGTGTTGGCGACCTTGATTGCTGCCAGCTTATCTTGTCGCACCTCCTTGCAGTGGACACGAACCAAAGACAGAGCCACATCAGCACCACACCGGGCAGAAGATTTCTTCCACTCCTGCACTCGACCAGGGATCTCGTTAAGTCGAGTCATCAGAGACTCGCGATCATTCTGGAGCGTGGCCCCTGGCCAAAGTGCCGTGTCGATCCGTGACGTGGCGACCTTCAGTCGAGCCAAGTAGTCCACAACACCGTCGATGCGGGATTCCAGTCGGAGCAGATTCATGGCAGTTTCATCTTTCACGGGAGAGTTGATGGGGTCCAAACCTGGCTCAATCCGCCCAATCTCCTCCTCGAAGTTCTGGCAAAACTCTGCATTCACGATCCAAGGATAAGTCAATTTTCATATGCTGAGGCGACAGAAAAACATCAGTCGGAACAAAATGTATACGTTCAAGCTTGATGAACAACTTCTTGGCAAGGCTCCTTAGATAACTCTCTAGATCGTCCCTCCTGCGAGCGATGCCTTCCATCTTCTCGTACAGGTTGACATTGTTTTTCTTCAAGCGCGTGCACTCCTTGTTGGCTTCGTTCAGGGCAGATTTCATCTTGGCGTTCTCTTCTTCCAATTGGCCGACTGAAGCCAGTTTCTGTTCAGCCAGAGCGGTTCTGTCGTCAGCTTTCTTTTAAGCAGCAGCCAAATCCTGATCCTTCTTCGCCAGAGCTTTGTTCGGTTTTTCTGCAAAGAAATGGTGCTTGATTCAGAAAGAGCAGAAGGGTACTCAAGCCTAAGACAAACCAGTCGACAAGCTCATCTTACCATTGGCGTCGTCCTTGGCATTTTGCAGCTTTGTCTTGGCCAATTCCAAGTCAAGGTTTAGCTGGATCTGCTGTTTCTCCAAGTCAGCAAAGCGAGCTCCAAGATCGCAAGATTTCTGCAAACAGGGAGGGGAAGTTATTTACAGCGAAAAATGACAAAGACAATCAATACTAAGACTACGGTCGACTGCCCGCAGTCCACCATAGTCTCGGGGACTACACCCAGAGTGTGCACTTTGCGTGCCCCCACCGGTTCGATTTACACTTGACACGGCCAGACCAGATCGAGCAAAAGAATCAAAATACAAAGACTACAGTCGACTGCCAGCAGTCCACCGTAGTCTCGGGGACTACACCCAGTGGGTGCACTCAGGGTGCCCCCACTAGTCCAAAAATTCAATCGACGCACCTAGTGGGTGTACAGATGCAAAGATTTTCGGAAAGAGAGTCTGCAGATAGCATATCCTAACAGAACAAGCGGTGACCAGCTAACCTGAACATTGCTTTGGAGAGCCGAGTTGGCGTCATAGGCGGCCTGACTGGCGTCCCGCACCATCTTCACCTTCTCCATCATAATGCCTACCTGGCGTATGGATTCCTTGGCAGCATTCACTTCGTCCTCTGGGACATGATGGATCGCAAAAACTGAAGGTGGGTCGGCAGGAGCTTGAGCAGTCGACGAAGAAGGCAGGGCACTCGACAATGGTACGGCGAAGGTAACAGAACCCCGATTGGCATCACCAACGTCCTGAATGACTAGTTCCGCCATCGGCGTCGACTGTGGCTCCTTGCTTGCAGGAGCTTTCCTATTTTTCCTCGTCAAAGGCCTCTCAGGCTCCTCATCATTATCATCAGGGAGGTCAATAGTGTTAGGAGCTGTTCAAAGATCAATCGCCAAAATCACATCACCCAATGGTACACATTGCAGTTGAGTCGACCAAATAAAGACAAAATGACAGAAATCATACCCAGATTGGAAGTGACTGCATCCTCCATTACCTCATCCTCATCTCTGTAAGCTGAGGTCCCGGAAGTAGCAGCGCTGCCAGTTCCAAAGTTTGTCTGGTTAAATCAAGAAAAAATAAACAGCACGGAGCGTTGAGTGAATACAAAGGGAGACACTCACGCAGAAGCGACGGGGATGTCAATCTTAATCTTCGGCAACGCCTTCCGAGGCTTCTGCTCGGCAACTTTGAGATGCTTTGACACTTTTTCAGTTGGGGTTGGTGAAGATGTCCGAGGACGCTTTGAAGACTGACCAGTCTGAGCAATCGCCTTTTCACGGGCGCTCGGTCGTTCTTGGTCAAGCTTGGATCGCCTCTCCCTGCGAGGAGGTGACTCGACTTCTTCTTCGTCACTTGAGTCGTCGCTTTCTTCGTCCTCTTCTCCGTCAGAATGCCATTCGCCACTATCGCCGCCGCTCGCCTCTCCTTCCAGATCTTGCTCTTGCTCTCCGTTGGGCACTGAGTACATTTCGATAAGGGCCTGAAAGAAAGCAGGAAGAATAAAGTCAGTCGACGCAGTATAGACAGCTGCGCTAGTGGATTCAGATTATAATCAAAGGCTCAAAATCGGACCTTTTCTGGTTCGTGGGACTGGTCAAATGGAGGAACTCTCCTGGCTCCCCTGGGGTTGTCCTTGTTTTCGGTGATGCCCGACAGCCACCCCTCCAGTGTGTCGTCATCAACCTCCTCTGGGTGAATCCGAGTGGTGTCGTCAAGACCCGAATACATCCACATCGGATGGTCTCGAGCTTGAAGAGGCTGGATGCACCGCCGAAGGAAAACCTCCAAGAGATCCATACCAGTGACCCCGTCACGGATAAGCTGGACCACTCGTTTGACCAGCACCCTAACTTGCACCTTCTCCTCCGGGAGCACCTTCAAAGAGGAGGGTTTCCTCACTCGGTCCATGGTAAAAGGAGGGAGGCCAGTCGACTGCCCTGGCGTCGGCTGGTCTTTGCAGTAAAACCAGGTCAACTGCCATCCGCGGACCGAGTCGGGAAGAATCATGGCCGGAAAGGAACTTTTCCCTCTCATCTGAACACCAAGACCCCCACACATCTGAATCACTTGTGTTCTCTCGTCACTCGGATTGGCCTTTTTCACCGTCTGAGAACGACAGGTGAAAATGTGCTTGAAAAGACCCCAGTGAGGCCGACAACCCAAGAAATTCTCGCACAAAGACACGAAAGCAGCGAGATACACGATTGTGTTGGGAGTAAAGTGGTGGAGTTGTGCCCCAAAGAAATTCAGAAATCCCCGAAAGAAAGGGTGAGGAGGCAAGGAAAATCCACGGTTGACGTGGGTGGCAAGGAGATCGCGCTCACCCTCCCGAGGTTGCGGCTCGGATTCCTTCCCCGGAAGCCGCGTCGATCCATGGGGGGTCAGTCCTCCATCGGCTAGATCATCGAGGTCTTCTTGGCGGATCACCGAGCAGATCCAGTCGCCCTGGATCCAGCCCTTCGGCAGGCCGGCTCATGAGGAAGATCCAACCCGACTGGTCGCCTTCCCCTTCACCTTTGCCACCGCCTTCTTCGCCCGCTCCGGAGCCGCCGTCTTCTCCTTCCCCATCGTCGCCGGCGAGACGCGTACGGAGCGGCAGCGCTAGGGCGAGAGTGAGCGCGACGAAGAAGCCTGAAGAGGAGAAGAGGAAATGAGAATGCACTGTTCAAGAAACCCCGGTCCGACGCCTTATATGAGGTCGCTTCCGAGTGGCTGACTGGTAGGCCCGGACGATCCTGTCAAATCTCGTAACAATCGCGCGCGCGATACGTGGCGAAAAAGGTGGCGCGGGGATCGAGGCGGCTCCGCCCTATCCCATCCGATTACTGCGGCCTCCCCCGTCCCGTGCGCTTCCCAAAATTCAAATCCCACGAAACCTGCGAGCAGCAGAACAACTTGTCAGACGGAAGATCTCATCCACACCGTCACTCGGAGCTTTTCGAGTAAAGAAACTCACTCGACAAAAAACTAAGAATGGATCAAGGCGACTGAAAAGGAAGTTGTTGTCATCACTCGGGTTCATTGATCCGAAACAAGATATGCTCATGGCATGAAAAATGAGTCAGAGAAGTTCTCAACTCCTTCCCCACTCAAACCTCGATCCATTCGGGGGCTAATGATGAAGCTATGTACCTAGGGTATGGTCATGGACCTGTCCTAACTGCCCTACCGAAGGACATCTCTAGAAGAAATCACCTTTCAATCGACTTGGAGGTGTTCCACTCGACAGACTCGAAGACACTCGACCAAGAAGCAATCACTCGACCAAGATCCAACCACTCGACGGCCAGGAGACCTAAAGTCACTCCGCACGCTAACGGTCGGTCATTAAGTAGCTTTTATGGTCATCATAGCACTTTATTAGGGGTGTTACCAGTAACGCCCGACCTTAATGTATTTGAAACCCTGCAGAACTGAGGGCCGGAGGGGTCTGGCGAACTCTATATAAGCCACCCCCCTCCTCAGTGTAAAGGGTTCGCACCCCTGTAATTCATACACACATAATCGAGTCGATCGCCTCCGGGCTCCGAGACGTAGGGCTATTACTTCCTCCGAGAAGGGCCTGAACTCGTAAGCCCCGTGTGCTTACAATTACTCCATAGCTAAGATCTTGCCTCTCCATACCTGCCCCCTACATTATTGTCAGACTTCGAACCACGACAGTATGCGCTAGGACTCCCCTCCTAAAAAGCTTCACAACTTTTGAGCAGATCATGGTCTAGATTAAAACATGTCCTTTACTTAAGAACGGGTAATATAGAAAATTCACATTAGAAAAACACTTGAAATAAAAAAGATAACGGGCGCTCTAGAAACCCATGGCGGCTAGTGCGACTTGTTTGGAGGTATTCGTATCCTTCCCAACCCTAACCCACTACCCCGGTCGTCCATGTATCTGTCAGAAGTGTTAGACTCCTCCACTTTATCTTACTCCTCACATTCCCATCATCCGACATAGTATGACGACATCTCAGCCCCTTGTATTCACATCACGCGGTGTTCAAACCGCACGAGCCACGAGGCCTTTTTTAAGGGGAGTGGTGTACCCAAGCACCCCTTCTGAAATTGGCATTCCCTTGATCCAAAGAAAGAAAGAGTAAAAAGAAACCAAACACTTCCAGCGTTCCCATGCACCGAATTGTACACAACCAATAGTTTCTACATTACTACATATGAATGATGCTTATAGTTGAAATAAAAGGCAACTCATTTCTAGTGCGTGATTGCCACCCAAGATTGCAATAGGCTACTAGGAGTAGAGTTTGACATGGGCCAAAGTAAGTGCATTATATATCCTTATTTCTAGTGCGCGATTGCCACCCAAGATTGCAATAGAACACCGGGTCAACTGACAATCCAATCCCTGGTGTTCTATTATATGTCAAGTTAAATACTAAAAAGAGCTACTATGAGTAGAGTATGAGATGAACCAGAGTAAGTGCATTATGTATATCCTCAATTATAGTGTGCGGTCACCACCCAAGATTGCAACAGAACACCAAGTTGGTTGATGAAACCAATCTAGTCCAATCCCTTATTGAACTAAAAGTCGGTATATGTACTTAGGAGTTGCCTAACTAAAGCATGCAGTTCAACTTGATAGATCTAGTAAGATTCAACTTGATAATCATTTAATTCCTAATGGTTTTTAGAAAAAAAATAGTTAGAATAACTAACTCAAACGAAATATAAGTGAACAATCAAACATCGAACGGCTCCACATGGCTTCCAAATAAAACTAATTATCAGATCGAGTAATAAATTGTTTATTCCTTGCTCTCAATATGAGGTTATACATAACATATTTTGGTCTATCGTAACAAGTACTAGCTAGTATTTCAGTCTCTACTAGCAAATGTTACAATAGCAAACAGCCTTGATGGCGTTCTTCTTCTCACAGTGGTAGTCCTTGAGGCTGCCCTTCCTATCACGTGCAAACACCTCACACGTGGCCTTGCACAGCGGCTTGGTGCAGAAAAACTCCCCGCCGTCGTCAACGACCGCGCAATTCTCTGCACAACACCAAGAAAACAGAAACCATTATATTAGAATATTAGCGACAAACCCCCCATTAGATTAGATTATACGTGTTTGACAAACACAATTAAACACACCTGCAGAAATAGGAGTACCCACAAGTGCTAGCACCACGAGGAAGCAAACAATAGCAGCCCGTGTGTCCATCCCAAGAGTTCTCTCCTTTTTTGAACTAGGAAGGAAAAATATGTGTTCTCTTCGTCTATTTTAATTTGGCTATGGGGCTAACGTTTATGTCTTGGAGTGCTTGGAGTGTTGTCTTATATAGACTTATTGAAAGGGACAAAAATAAAAGCATTTAAATGCTTGTTAAACTTAGAAAAAGAGATAGAGGTGAGTCACACCCCAAAAATGGAAGCACTTAATGCTGGGTGAGAAATTAAATGAAAAAGGCAAAGAATATATGAGTGATGTTTATCCAATAACTAAGGCTTTAATTTTCGAATACAAAATAAGCATGACCATTCAAAAAATGAAGTCATCTTTTTGTGGCTGGTGACATTGATCAAACATGTTTTTGTTATAAAAAATGTCTAGCCACTTTAATTGCAAGCACCATTGTGCATTGAAATTCAATTGACTTCAACAAAACAATCAATATGAATTGCATCTTGATATGTAACCAGCTAAAACTAAAATTGTATGTAGTTTTGAGTTGACTAAATCACCATGTTTGGCTAGACAATGTTTAAAACTGTGTCAATTTGCACGCCACTTGGGACAATGCAATGTCAAATCTTGCACTGTTTTAAACCACCACAAGATAAGCAACCTGAGTTGGGCCCATGCCTCTTGCCACCCGCTGGCGTCCACCTCGAAATCTATACCAATATAATTTTTGTGTCACATGAATCATATAGTATTGGTCTAAAATATCTTTTCTCTCGTTGCAAAATATAAAAGAAAAATCGGCACAACAATATTATATAGACCCATCGCAACAATAGCATGCTTCACAGTGGGTGGGTCCCATGTAAATACATTTGGAAATACCTCAAAAATGCATATGTGTATTATTTATTATTGTCCAAGAATTCCACATGCTCACTCACAACAAACTGTTGAAGAATTTCATACAACTTAGAAACAATGCAAGCACAACATTTGTGTTACGACTTACAAAACTACATTACATTGTAGCATGCCACACATGTGTATGTAGTATAACGCAAATGAGTTCACAACAGAACAAAACAACGAATGGTAACTACAAAAAATTTCCATAAATCTAACATTTTACAACCAAAAAAATTGGTGGGCACTGACCTCACCTCATCAAACTTGCTCTAATATTCTAGTTAGTGTAAAGTTTTGGTTTAAGCTAAAGTTGCTCTAGTATTATACCACAACAAAAAGGAAAGAAATGGGGGAAAACAAAGAAGAGCGGAGCAGGGTGGCTTACTTGGATCTAAGCTGACCAATATAAATCGCATTGCCCACCTAAATCCTGATTACTCAAGCCGGCCCAAAATTGAGGGGCCACTAAAATAGAAGTTGAGCCTATGGTGCAAGAACAGAAAACCCGACTAAGCCATTGGATTGGATATGGATGGCACATGATCTCGTGGAGTGATCTCAGGCCACTTAATGTATATTTTATGAAAAAAAACCCTATTAACAGTTAGGTATAAAACAAAACATTTGCAGTGACCACCTTAAGTATCTCATCTCCCAATCCAATAGTGGAGTTAACGACCATTTACAGATTTCAGGTTTTTTCCAGCGACCATTTAGAGAATTTGCACATCCTCATATCCTATAAGTTCTATAAAATATATTTTCACATATCGAGCACAAATATATGGTTGTAAGAATGAGGAACTCATACTCATGCTTATTTTAATTCTACTATTTACACCCCTAAGGTTGTTAAGGTCCAGTTACAAAAACTTGAATTTAATTCTCTTATAAGAACTTGTTAGAGCCATGTCATAGTGCACATCCTCTCGTGGATTCGATAACTCAGGGTTGCTCGTTCGGGAAAAGGCAGGGAAACCTTTGCTATCCAAACCGGATCTCAAAGAGCACCACCCATATCTCACCCTACTCGATGATACAACATCGACGACAAGGTACATGTGTAACCAACCGTCTGCTCCCTCACTCTGTCACTGTGGTGCTATTCATCACATCAAGTCGGGGCCCATTTCCTTCCGTTTGAGGTTAACAATTAAGGTTTCTAGTCTATATGAGGGCCTTCGGATTCAACTTATGAGAATTTTAGTTCAAATATAATGATGATTATTTCAAGTGGATGGTTATGTGAACTAGGTTGGTAGAGTGGTGGGCGACGACTGTTGCGGCGGACTTCAGGGATGTTTGATCTATCCACCTGGCTTGATCAATCAGTGTCGACATTCGTGCATCATTGTTTTGTTGAATGTGTTGGTTCGATTTGCTTGTTG
>NC_041384.1:760646490-760667923 GCF_002162155.2 Triticum dicoccoides
GGCACTGCGCTGACGCAAAGACTGGACCGGAACTCCTCAAATGATGTCGCAGGCAAGTCGTTCGTCATGATATCTGCAAATTGTTGGGAAGTAGGGACGTGTAAAACACGAATATGGCCGAGGGCCACCTGTTCCCGAACAAAATGAATATCCAACTCAATATGCTTGGTCCGTCGATGATGCACCGGGTTAGCAGAGAGGTAGACCGCCGAGACGTTGTCGCAATAGACCACCGTGGCACGATCAACAGGGCAAGAGAGCTCCTGAAGCAGCTGGCGAAGCCACGAACACTCGGCGACGGTGTTGGCCACCGCACGATACTCAACCTCAGCACTGGAACGAGAGACCGTAAGCTGTCGCGTGGATGACCACGAGATAAGTGAGGGTCCAAGGTAGACACAATAGCGCGAGGTGGAGCGACGAGTGTCAGGGCAGCCCGCCCAGTCTGCATTGGAGTAGGCGGTGAGGCATGAAGCGGAGGCATGAAGCGTGACACCAAGATCCATAGTGCCACAGACATAGCGAAGAATCCGTTTGACAACAGCCCAGTGGACATCGCGAGGAGCATGCATATGAAGACACACCTACTGCATGACATACTGGATCTCCGGTCGAGTTAAAGTGAGGTACTGAAGAGCACCAATAATAGACCAATAAAAAGCAGCATCTGAAGCAGGAGAACCATCCGTGCAGAAAGCTTGGCCTTCGTATCAACAAGCGTAGCAGCGGGCTTGCAGTTAAGCATGTTGGCCCGCTCCAGGAGCTCATGAGCATACTTCCACTTATGAAGGAAGAATCAATACGGACGGCACAGCACCTCAACACCGAGGAAGTTGTGCAAAGGACCCAAGTCCTTGATGGCAAACTCAGCGCGAAGACGAGCCGTGAGCTGACTGAGGAGACCAGCTGTACATGCCGTCAGGATGATGTCGTCGACATAGAGCAAAAAGTAGGCCGTGTCAGAGCCCTAATGATAGACGAAGAGCGAGGCATCCGAGCGGGTGGAGCGGAACCCAAGCTGGTGGAGAAACGCTGTGATGCAGTGGTACCAAGCACGCAGAGCCTGCTTGAGTCCATACAAGGACCGCGAAAGCAGGCACACGTGGTCGGGAAGCGTCGGGTCAACAAACCCAGTGTGCTGCTGGTAGAAGACCTGCTACTCCAGGTGACAATGGAGGAAGGCGTTGGAGACGTCCATCTGGTGCACCGGCCAAGCACGGGAGACCGCAAGGTGGAGAACCGTGCGTATCGTGCTGGGCTTGATGACCAGAGCGAATGTGTCGATGAAGTCGATGCCAGCACGCTGTCGGAAGCCACAGACGACCTAGCGTGGTTTGTAGCGATCAAGGGCACCATCGGGACGGAGCTTGTGTTTAAAGACCCACTTCCCGGTAATCACGTTGGCGTGCTGGGGATGGTTAACAAGCTGCCACGTTCAGTTGTGCATGTAACATCCCAAATTTTCAATTTGGAATGTTATACACTAGATCATCATTGCATATCATATTTATTGCATTTCTCAACTCAAGGACCATCGGAGAGAGTTGGGGATTTCGTTATTTTCATATTTGAGTTGTCTCTAATTTTGAAAATAGGGTCATATGATTTTATTTATTTTAGCTTCAATAAATTTCTATCATAAAAATATGAGAGAGGGAATAAAATGACTTTCCCAAAATAAAGAAATATTGAGGATTTAATAAAAAAAGCAAATAAGATTTTATTTGGTTTTATTTGCTATTTATTTGAATTAGGAAAAAAATGCGCGTTTTTCAAAATTGTATTTAGGCCCCAAATAAATGTTCATCCTGTGCGGCTTGATTTTAGAAGCCGGGGAAAATTTATTTCGGGATTTTGGGAGTTCGTTTAGTATTTCTTTTATTTGTTTTTCTGTGTGTTATTATTAAAAAAACGCGAACCGACTCTGGGCCGTACCCGAGCGGGACTCCGCCCGGGGCAACCCTTATAAGCCGCCGCCCGGGGCCCGAGTCAGCCCACCCGGGCCGAAACCCTAGCCCCGATCCGCCGCCCGCGCCGCTGCCTCGCGCCGCCGCCGCCCGCCGCCGCCTCGCCGCTCGTAGGACCCGCCGCCCGAGGTAGCCTCCCTCGTCGGCAATTTTCTTTAGAAAACCGCCCAGTTTTTTTAAAGCCGCGGTTTATTTTTTTAGATTCGTTTTTTTATTAGAATGCTTTTTTCGGTTTAGACTAATTAGTGAGCGTTCGCTCGTTCGTTCATTTTAACGAACGTGTTCGTCGTTTAGATCCAGTTAACGAACGTTCGTTCGTTAGACTGTTCGTCGTTTTTCTTTTTCTCGGATTAAATCCGCAATTTTTCTGATCGCGATTTCTGATACGATTTTCGTTTTAGTATAACTTTTCGCTCGTTTATCCGAATCAGGCGATTCAAGCGCCTAGAGTTCGTCTCGAAACCCTCTTTCCGTTTAGCCAACTTAAACAAGTTTTTGCCACTGTAAAAATTGCCCTAGATCAAGAATAGTAAACGAAGTCTGTTTCTTTTGTCGTTTGTCTTTCGTTGCTTCGTTCGATTTGATTATTTTTGCCAACCGGAGTTCTTAAGTTGAACTTTCTGGTTAGATCTCTTATTTGAGTTTTACCTGTGCATTAGTTGAGTACTTATTGTATGCTTGTTTGTTTGCGATAGAGTACCCGGAGCGCGCCGCTTGTTACTTCGAATCACTAAGTTTCATGGATCATCAGCAAGGCAAGTAACACTTTGATCATACCCTCTACTACCCATTTTTATTGCATTACATCAACCCTTATACATTGCATGATTAGGATCTAATTAAATTGTGGGTTTGGGAAGTAGTTGAGGTAGTACCTATTACCAGTTTATTATCAAACCTTTGGGAGTTACTTCTACGTTTGCTTATTTTTGCTATGCTATGCTAGTAGACATGGATTGGGTGAGTGATATCCATGACAGATGTGAGATTTTTAAATCAATGGTTTATCTAAGGTGGCAATTTAAATACACATCTAGGTGGATTGAGGTACCTTCACCCAGGCTCAAAGGTATCATGAGATTTTTCATGCTAGAAACTTCCGTGTGCAGCCACAAGCTATTATGGGCTCTAGCATAGTTGACTAAGTCGTGCGAACTCTTACAGTGGTAAACTAGCAGATGTAGGGGATGTAGGTGGTACGGTCTACCCATCGTAAGGTGCTAGCGCTTCTAAAAGACTGTCTCGGTCATCCGTTTCTCAAACACCATGTAGTGCGAGAATCCAAACGGAGGCGATCGAGTCTTGTGGGGAAAATTGCGCAAACCTCTGCAGAGTGTATAAACTAATCATGATTAGCCATGTCCCCAGTTATGGTCATCTTGAGTATCTAGTACCTGGATTATCATGTGAATCTCAACATGTTACTATAAAATTTAATTTGATGGGTTTGTTTAATGATGTTACTTAATTGGGATTGAGGATGCTGTCAACCATTCTCAATGTTCAACAACCACCATAATAGTTAAATAAAAATTTATTCCTTTGCAGTAGGGAAAAATTGGCTTTACGCAAAACTGTAACCATAGAGCTTTCCAGCAGCCAAATATGCATATAATATAATTGTTTCATTCCATTACTCTCTACGTGTTACATTGCCAGCATATTCCATGTGCTGACCCATTTCGGGCTGCAACGTTAATGTTGTAGACTTTTTCAGACGACGGTTAAGGAGTTTTAGGTCGTGGTTCTATACTCAGTGATGCCGTTGGAGTTGATGGACTCACGTATCTTCCAAGCCTTCCGCTGTTATCGTTATTAGATGGCCTTAAGCCATATTTATTGTAATAAGTTCTCTATTGAGACACTCGATGTAATAAGTGTGCGATTGCTACTCTGTTATTTTTTCCTTCAAGTACTGTGTGGTGTCAGCATTACTGATCCAGGGATGACACCGGAGCACAGAGATTGGACCGTTTGAGGTCTGGTCGCTACAAGATGGTATCAGAGCACACGTTGACTGTAAGACACGACCACTAAGCTAAAGACCTATATCACTACTCACTCTTCTCTTCTAGCCTCTCCTCTTTTCTATTCTTTAGGATGGCGGATGCAAGGAACAAGTTCACACAACCGGACGAAGATACACCCTTTGGACGTCACTTGAAGGAAGTCACTAGATACCTGAACATAGGAGTACCAAGCTTCACCGGAACCTACAACGCCACTTTACCTGAAGAAGAGCACTGGATGATTCAAGTTCAAGTTCTAGGAAGGACGTTCATGCCAGTCACCGAGCCCATAGAGTTTTCTTTTGATGAACCAACTTGGATTCTAGCAAAGAGCATGGCAGCTCACATCGCCATGGGACGCATTGGAGAAGCCTACCGCAATGATCTCAAGGATACTATCTACCAGATTTGTGGGCGCCGAGATGAGCACTGGGAGATGATTAGCACCAGAAAGGATAGATCAATTGCAGCTTTTATCCAGGAGTTAAACTAGCACATTCGACGTCATGAGAATCAGATGTGCGCCGACATGATAGACCTGAAGAAGGCAAGCACAAGAATCAAGGAACTGGAGGAAGAACTCAAGGCTACACGTGAAGATTATGAAGAGGAAATCGGAGTATTAGTGGGGAAGAATGACGATCTGATCAAGAAGATTGTAATATTTATGGGAGGCCCTACACCAGTAGATGAAGACGAAGAACCCAAGGAGATTCGCCCGGAAGATTACATCATCATCGATGACACCGACTCGGATATAGATGATAGTGATGATGACTATGTTGATGAAGCTGGAGCAGATATCATGGAGTCTGCAACCGAAGAATATTTCTAGTAGACCACCTGATCAGTAGTAGTAGTCCACCATGTAAATATAGTAGTCCGAGCACTTTTGCGATAGTTAGATCAATTGTATGCCCTTGTTTGATTGAATGAAGTGAATTGTTTGCTTTTGCCTCATGTGCATATGGGTAGGGTTTTCTCTTTAGACCCCCTCTATTCTTAAATCTCATCTTTTCTAAACCCTCAGATGCCTCCGAGACATGACCCCGGATTTACCTTTCCACCGGAGCACACCCAGTTGATCCAGCAGCAGAACACATTGATGCAGTTGCTAGTCCAGAATCAGAATCAAGTGAACAACAACAACAACCCACCACCACCACCACCACCTGTCGATCACTTAGCCCGTTTTCTTAGGATGAATCCGCCGGTGTTTTCCAGTAGCACCGAGCCGATAGTAGTAGATGATTGGCTCCGCAAGACAGCTAGAGAGTTGACCACAGCAGGATGCACGGATGCGGAGAAGGTGAAGTTTGCCGCACATCAGCTTGAAGGACCCGCATCATCATGGTGGGAGAATTTCACAGCCACTTTCCCTGTCGGTACTGTCACATGGGACCAGTTTCAGCAGGCTTTTCGAACTGCCCATGTTTCAGCAGGAGCTATGGCCATGAAGAAGCGAGAGTTTCGCAACTTGCGCCAAGGAGGACGGACAGCTGGCCAGTATGTGGAGGACTTTAGTAAGCTAGCACGTTATGCCCCAGATGACGTTGCTATGGATGCCGCTAAGCAGGAGAAGTTTCTGGAAGGACTGAATGATGAGTTGAGCATGCAGTTGATGGTAGCAACCTTCAACAACTACCAGGAGTTGGTAGATCGCGCTCTTATGATTGAAGGGAAGCAGCAACAAATTGAAAATCGCAAGAGGAAGTATGCACAAGGAAAGTATAGTTCAGAAGCTCAGCAGAAGCCACGATTTACCCCTAGATTGGGAGGATATTTTCAGCATACCCATAGAGGAGGAAGCTCGCACAATCACAATGGCCCCAGGAATGGTAATGGGAATGGAGGAAGCAACGGCCAGAACCGCACCAACCCATCAACCCCAGCCAAGAAAGACCTGAGCCAAGTCACTTGCTTTAAATGCCAGAAGACTAGACATTATGCCAATGAATGTCCTGAATCACAGAATGGAAATGGCAATGGAAGCTCTGGGAAGAAGCCGAACCCTTTTAACAGGGGACAGGTGAACCACGTTAATGTGGAGGAGGTTGAAGAGCAGCCGGATGCAGTAATCGTTAAGTTTTTGGTTAAGTCATTTACTGCACTCGTTCTTTTCGATACAGGTGCATCGCATTCATACATATCAAGGGGATTTGTGGATAAGTATAAACTGCCAACCCAAGCCCTTAGGTCACCCATGTTAGTAACCTCGCCTGGAGCAGAATATATGGCTAGTCTATGGTGTGATCGGTTACCATTAAGGATTGGTAACTATGTTTTTCCCTCAGACCTAATATTATTGGAATCCCAAGGATTGGATGTGATATTAGGCATTGATTGGTTATCAAAGTATGATGGGAATATTGAATGTGCTAGTAAGTCAATTTTGCTTACCACCCCAGAAGGGAGAAGGATCAAGTATGTATCCCGACATGTGCCAAAGAGGACTCAAGTAAATTGCTTAACAGGAGTTGTGCAGGAAGAAGTACTAGTAGTGAAGGATTCCCCCGAAGTATTTCCAGAAGAGTTGCCAGGCATGCCACCGGATAGAGATATTGAATTTTTGATTGAGCTATTGCCAGGCACAGGGCCAATATCAAAGAGACCATATAGGATGCCTGCAAAGGATTCGGTGGAAATTAAGAAGCAAATTAAGGAGTTACTAGATAAAGGTTATATTCGCCCAAGTTCTTCACCTTGGGGATCGCCAATACTTCTAGTGGAGAAGAAGGATGGATCGTTAAGGATGGTTGTCGATTATCGAGGATTGAATGAAGTAACCATCAAGAACAAGTACCCACTACCGATGATCAATGATCTGTTTGATCGATTGCAAGGAGCTAAGGTATTTTCCAAGATCGATCTGCGATCAGGATACCACCAGTTGAAGATTCGAGAACAGGATATACCCAAGACGGCTTTTACCACCAGTTATGGGCTGTACGAGTATACCGTTATGTCATTTGGTATGACTAACGCACCTGCATATTTTATGAACATGATGAACAATGTGTTTATGGAGTTCTTGGATAAGTTCGTCATAGTGTTCATTGATGATATCCTGGTTTACTCAAAGAACGAAGAAGAGCATAAGGAACATTTGCGTTTGGTTCTTGGAAAGCTCAGGGAACATCAACTATATGCCAAGTTAAGCAAATGTGAATTTTGGTTGAAGGAAGTTCGATTTCTCGGACACGTTATATCCGGAGAAGGTATAGCAGTAGATCCCACTAAAGTTGAAACCGTGACCAAGTGGGAAGCACCAACCACCGTGGGAGAGATCCGGAGTTTTCTTGGACTCGCAGGATACTACCGAAGGTTTATTGAGAATTTCTCAAAGATTGCGAAGCCTATGACTGAGTTGTTGAAGAAGGATACCAAGTTCTTATGGACAGAGGAATGTGAGGCTAGTTTTCAGGAGTTGAAGAAACGTTTGGTTACTTCACCAGTGTTGATTTTGCCAGACCAGACCAAGGATTATGAGGTATATTGCGATGCTTCACGTCGAGGACTTGGAGCAGTGCTTACGCAGGAAGGGAGAGTTGTTTAATATGCCTCACGACAGCTTAAGCCTCATGAGTTGAATTATGCTACGCATGATTTGGAGTTAGCAGCCGTAGTGCATGCACTGAAGACTTGGAGACATTTTCTGATTGGAAACCATTGCGAAGTGTACACGGATCATAAGAGTCTGAAGTATATTTTCACACAGAAGGAGTTGAACCTCAGACAAAGGAGATGGTTGGAGCTCATCAAGGATTATGATATGAAATTGCATTATCACCCGGAAAGGCTAACATAGTAGCTGACGCATTAAGGCGTAAGAGCCATGTCAACACCCTAATGACGGGAGAATTACCAAAGGATTTAGCCGAAAATCTTCGAGAGTTATGTTTAGAAATAGTCCCTAGAGGCTATGTAGCAGCATTGGAGATTCAGTCTACTTTGATGGATAAAATCAGAGAAGCCCAAAGGACTGACAAGGAGATTGCTTCTATCAAAGAGAAAATTTGCAAAGGAAAAGCTAAGGGATTTCGTGAGGATGAGCACGATACCTTATGGTTTGAAGACCGTGTCTATGTACCAAATGATTCGGAGATCAGGAAACTAATTCTGCAAGAGGCCCATGACTCACCATACTCGATTCACCCAGGAAATACCAAGATGTATTTGGATTTGAAGGATATTTTCTAGTGGACCGGAATGAAGAAGGATATTGCGGAGTACGTAGCAGTTTGTGATGTATGTCAGAGAGTGAAGGCAGAGCATCAGAAGCCAGCAGGATTGCTACAACCATTGCCAATACCTGAATGGAAGTGGGATAAGCTAGGCATGGATTTTATTACAGGATTGCCCAGAACACGTTCAGGCTATGACTCGATATGGGTTGTAGTCGATCGTTTGACAAAGGTAGCTCATTTCATTCCAGTGAAGACTACCTATACCAGTGCGAAGTTGGGAAAGATATACATGACCAGGATCGTATCTTTGCATGGAGTTCCAAGGAGCATTGTATCGGATAGAGGAACCAAGTTTACTTCAAAGTTCTGGAATCAGTTGCATGAGACTTTGGGAACCAGACTAGAGTTTAGCACAACTTTCCACCCGCAAACAGATGGACAGACTGAGAGAGTCAACCAGATCTTGGAGGATATGCTAAGAGCTTGTGCGCTACATTACGGATCTAGTTGGGATGAGAATTTGCCATATGCAGAGTTCTCTTACAACAACAGTTATCAATCCAGTTTGAAGATGGCCCCTATCGAAGCCCTGTATGGAAGGAGGTGCAGGACCCCATTGACCTGGGATGAAGTTGGAGATCGCCAGTTGTTTGGACCGGATCTGATAAAGGAATCTGAATAGAAAGTGAAATTAATTCGCGACAGGCTAAAGGTAGCTCAATCCAGGCAGAAGAGTTATGCAGATTCTAAACGCAAGGAGATCGAGTTTATCTTCGAGTATCACCACTTCGAGGAGTTAAGCGCTTTGGAGCTAAGGGAAAGTTAGCGCCACGTTTTGTAGGCCCATACAAAGTATTGGAACGTATGGGAGAAGTAGCCTACAAGTTGGAATTGCCCGAAGGATTATCAGGAGTTCACGACATATTTCATGTATCCCAGTTGAAGAACTGCCATGCGGAGATGGCTGACATACCACTGAGAGATACGGTACCACTGGAAGCAATAAAGTTGGACAGTGATTTGACTTATGAGGAGGAACCAGTTAAGATTCTAGAGTATGCCAGTCGAGTCACCTGCATCCAGGTTATCAAGTTTTGCAAGGTTCAGTGGAGCCACCAGACGGAGGATGAAGCCACCTGGGAACGAGAGGAAAATTTGCTGAAGGACCACCCTCACCTATTTTCTAGCCAATCCGAATCTCGAGGGCGAGATTCATCTTAAGGGGGGTAGGTTTGTAACATCCCAAATTTTCAATTTGGAATGTTATACACTAGATCATCATTGCATATCATATTTATTGCATTTTGGTTGATCCTAGAAATTTTTCTCAACTCAAGGACCATCGGAGAGAGTTGGGGATTTCGTTATTTTCATATTTGAGTTGTCTCAAAATTTGAAAATAGGGTCATTTGATTTTATTTATTTTATCTTCAATAAATTTCTATCACAAAAATATGAGAGAGGGAATAAGATGAATTTCCCAAAATAAAGAAATATTGAGGATTTAATTAAAAAAATCAAATAAGATTTTATTTGGTTTTATTTGCTATTTTATTTGAAATAGGAAAAATGCGCGTTTTTCAAAATTGCATTTAGGCCCCAAATAAATGTTCGTCCTGTGCGGCTCGATTTTAGAAGCCGGGGAAATTTATTTCAGGATTTTTGGAATCCGTTTAGTATTTCTTTTATTTGTTTTTATGCGCGTTATTATTAAAAAAACGCGAACCGACTCCGGGCCGTAACCGAGCAGGACTCCGCCCGGGGCAGCCCTTATAAGCCGCCGCCCGGGGCCCGAGTCAGCTCACCCGGGCCGAAACCCTAGCCCCGATGCCGCCCGCGCCGCCGCCCGCCGCCTCGCCGCTCGCCGGACCCGCCGCCCGAGGTAGACGCCGTCGCCGGCGGTTTTCTTTAAAGCCGCGGTTTATTTTTTTAGATTCATTTTTTTATTAGAACGGGTTTTTTTCGGCTTAGACAAATTAGCAAGCGTTCGCTCGTTCGTTCATTTTAACGAACGTGTTCGTCGTTTAGATCCAGTTAACGAACGTTCGTTCGTTAGACTGTTCGTCATTTTTCTTTTTCTCGGATTAAATCCGCGATTTTTCTGATCGCGATTTCTGATTCGATTTTCGTTTTAGTATAACTTTTCGCTCGTTTATCGGAATCAGGCGATTCAAGCATCTGGAGTTTTGTCTCGAAACCCCCTTTCCATTTAACCAACTTAAACAAGTTTTTGCCACTGTAAAAATTGCCCTAGATCCAGAATAGTAAATGAAGTCTGTTTCTTTTGTCGTTTGTCTTTCGTTGCTTCGTTCGATTTGATTCTTTTTGCCAACCGGAGTTCTTAAGTTAAACTTTCTGGTTAGATCTCTTATTTGAGTTTTACCTGTGCATTAGTTGAGTACTTATTGTATGCTTGTTTGTTTGCGATAGAGTACCCAGAGTGCGCCGCTTGTTACTTCGAATCACTAAGTTTCGCGGATCATCAGCAAGGCAAGTAACACTTTGATCATACCCTCTACTACCCAGTTTTATTGCATTAGATCAACCCTTATACATTGCATGATTAGGATCTAATTAAATTGTGGGTTTGGGAAGTAGTTGAGGTAGTACATATTATATGTTTATTATCAAACCTTTGAGAGTTACTTCTACGTTTGCTTATTTTTGCTATGCTATGCTAGTAGACGTGGATTGGGTGAGTGATATCCATGACAAATGTGAGATTTTTAAACCAATGGTTTATCTAAGGTGGAAACTTAAATACACATCTGGGTGGATTGAGGTACCTGGGTATTCCAGGATTGCCTATTTTCTTTTGGACCGCCACCCAGGCTCAAAGGGATCATGAGATTTTTCATGCTAGAAACTTCCGTGTGCAGACACAAGCTATTATGGGCTCTACCATAGTTGACTAAGTCGTGCGAACTCTTACAGTAGTAGACTAGCAGATGTAGGGGATGTAGGTGGTGCGGTCTACCCATCATAAGGTGCTAGCGCTTCTGAGAGACTATGTCTCGGTCATCCGTTTCTCAAACACCGTGTAGTGAGAGAATCCAAACAGAGACGATCGAGTCTTGTGGGGAAAAGTGCGCAAACTTCTGCAGAGTGTATAAACTAATCATGATTAGCCGTGTCCCCAGTTATGGACATCTTGAGTATCTAGTACCTGGATTATCATGTGAATCTCAACATGTTACTTTAAAATTTAATTTGATGGGTTTGTTTAATGATGTTACTTAATTGGGATTGAGGATGCTGTCAACCATTCTCAATGTTCAACAATCACCATAATAGTTAAATAAAAATTTATTCTTTTGTAGTAGGGAAAAATTGGCTTTACGCAAAACTGTAACCATAGAGCTTTCCACCAGCCAAATATGCATATAGTATAGCTGTTTCATTCCATTACTCTCTACGTGTTACATTGCCAGCATATTCCATGTGCTGACCCATTTTCGGGCTGCAACTTTAATGTTGTAGACTTTTTCAGACGACGATTAAGGAGTTTTAGGTCATGGTTCTATACTCAGTGATGCCGTTGGAGTTGATGAACTCACGTATCTTCCAAGCCTTCCGCTGTTATCGTTATTAGATGGCCTTAAGCCATATTTATTGTAATAATTTCTCTATTGAGACACTCGATGTAATAAGTGTGTGATTGCTACTCTGTTATAAACCCTTCAAGTACTGTGTGGTGTCAGCATTACTGATCCAGGGATGACATCGGAGCACAGAGATTGGACCGTTTGAGGTCTGGTCGCTACAGTGCAACAGGGCGTGAAACTCCTCTTGCATCGCAGCCATCCAGAGCGGGTCACGAAGAGAGGCTCGAACGGAACACGGCAACAACAATGGCTCAGAGGTGGACGCCGCATGGACATAGTCATCCGAGGCGTAGCGTGAGGTCAGGCGAAAAATGCCAGTACAGCCGCGGGTGACCGGACCGACCACATGCGCCGAAGGGGCCGGGGGCACCGGGGTCGCCGGGGGCGCCAGCATGGCGGCTGTAGGAGGCGCCACATGCAGGGGGTGCACCTCAAAGCCAGGGGCTGAAGGAAATATGCCCTAGAGGCAATAATAAAGTTATTATTTATTTCCTTATTTCATGATAAATGTTTATTATTCATGCTAGAATTGTATTAACCGGAAACATGATACATGTGTGAATACATAGACAACCATAGTGTCACTAGTATGCCACTACTTGATTAGCTCATTGATCAAAGATGGTTATGTTTCCTAACCATAGACATGAGTTATCATTTGATTAAACGGGATCACATCATTAGGAGAATGATGTGATTGACTTGACCCATTCTGTTAGCTTAGCACTTGATCGTTTAGTTTGTTGCTATTACTTTCTTCATGACTTATACATGTTCCTATGACTATGAGATTATGCAACTTCCGTTTATAGGAGGAACATTTTGTGTGCTACCAAATGTCACAACATAACTGGGTGATTATAAAGTTGCTCTACAGGTGTCTCCGAAGGTACTTGTTGAGTTGGCGTGTTTCGAGATTAGGATTTGTCACTCCGATTGTCACAGAGGTATCTCTGGGCCCACTCTGTAATGCACATCACTATAAGCCTTACAAGCATTTGTAACTAATGAGTTAGTTGCGGGATGATGTATAGCGGAACGAGTAAAGTGACTTGCCGGTAACGAGATTGAACTAGGTATTGAGATACCGATGATCGAATCTTAGGCAAGTAACATACCGATGACAAAGGGAACAATGTATGTTGTTATGCGGTTCGACCGATAAAGATCTTCGTAGAATATGTAGGAGCCAATATGGGCATCCAGGTTCCGCTATTGGTTATTGACCAGAGAAATATCTCGGTCATGTCTACATAGTTCTCGAACCCATAGGGCCCGCATGCTTAACGTTCATCGATGATATAGTATTTATGAGTTATGTATGTTGGTAACCGAATGTTGTTCGGAGTTCCGGATAAGATCACGGACATGACGAGGAACTCCGATATGGTCCAGAGATAAAGTTTGATATATGGGATAATAGTGTTTGGCTCCGGAAGGGTTCCGGAATTCACCGGAAGGGGTTCCGGATGTTTCCCGAAATGTTTGGGTACGAGAACACTTTATTGGGGCCAAAGGGGAAAGCCCACAAGGTTTTTGGAAAGCGCAAAAGGAAGTTTTTGCGAAGTCCAGGGGCCAAACGCCAGGGTCCCTGGCGTCTGGGTCCAGACGCCGGGAACCCTGGCGTCTGGCCCTGGAGTCCAAGAAGGACTCTTGCCTTTCGGGTGAAACCGACTTTGTGGAGGCTTTTACTCCAAGTTTCGACCCCAAGGCTCAACATATAAATAGAGGGGTAGGGCTAGCACCCAAGACACATCAAGAAACACCAAGCCGTGTGCCGGCTACCCCGTCCCATCTAGTTTATCCTCCGTCATAGTTTTCGTAGTGCTTAGGCAAAGCCCTGTGGAGATTGTTCTTCACCAACACCGTCACCATGCCGTCATGCTGCCGGAACTCATCTACTACTTCGCCCCTCTTGCTGGATCGAGAAGGCGAGGACGTCATTGAGCTGAACGTGTGCTGAACACGGAGGTGTCGTACATTCGGTACTTGATTGAGACGGATCGTGAAGGTGTACGACCACATCAACCGCGTTGATAAACGATTCTGCTTACGGTCTACGAGGGTACGTAGACAACAATCTCCCCTCTCGTTGCTATGCATCACCATGATCCTGTGTGTGCGTAGGAATTTTTTTGAAATTACTACGTTCCCCAACAGTGGCATCCGAGCCTGGTTTATGCGTAGATGTTATATGCACGAGTAGAACACAAGTGAGTTGTGGGCGATACAAGTCATACTGCTTACCAGCATGTCATACTTTGGTTCGGCAGTATTGTTGGATGAAGCGGCTCGGACTGACATTACGTGTACGCTTACGCGAGACTAGTTCTACCGACGTGCTTTGCACATAGGTGGCTGGCGGGTGTCAGTTTCTCCAACTTTTGTTGAACTAAGTGTGGCTATGCCCGGTCCTTGAGAAGGTTAAAACATCACTAACTTGACGAACTATCATTGTGGTTTTGATGCGTAGGTAAGAATGGTTCTTGCTCGGCCCGTAGCAGCCACGTAAAACTTGCAACAACAAAGTAGAGGACGTCTAACTTGTTTTTGCAGGGCATGTTGTGATGTGATATGGTCCAGACATGATGCTATATTTATTGTATGAGATGATCATGTTTTGTAACGGAGTTATCGGCAACTGGCAGGAGCCATATGGTTGTCGCTTTATTGTATGCAATGCAATCGCCCTGTAATTGCTTTACTTTATCACTAAGCGGTAGCGATAGTCATAGAAGCAATAGTTGGCGAGACGACAACGATGCTACGATGGAGATCAAGGTGTCGCACTGGTGACGATGGTGATCATGACGGTGCTTCAGAGATGGAGATCACAATCACAAGATGATGATGGCCATATCATATCACTTATATTGATTGCATGTGATGTTTATCCTTTATGCATCTTATTTTTCTTTGTTTGAATAGCATTATAAGATGATCTCTCACTAAATTTCAAGATAAAACTGTTCTCCCTGAGTATGCACCGTTGCCAAAGTTCGTCGTGCCGAGACACCATGTGATGATCGGGTGTGATAAGCTCTACGTCCATCTACAACGGGTGCAAGCCAGTTTTGCACACGCAGAATACTCGGGTTAAACTTGAAAGGCCTAGCATATGCAGATATGGCCTCGGAACACTGAGACCGAAAGGTCGAGCGTGAATCATATAATAGATATGATCAACATAATGATGTTCACCATTGAAAACTACTCCATTTCACGTGATGATCGGTTATGGTTTAGTTGATATGGATCACGTGATCACTTAGATGATTAGAGGGATGTCTATCTAAGTGGGAGTTCTTAAGTAATATGATTAATTGAACTTAAATTTATCATGAACTTAGTACCTGATAGTATTTTGCTTATCTATGTTGTTGTAGATAGATGGCCCGTGTTGTTGTTCTGTTGAATTTTAATGTGTTCCTTGAGAAAGCAAAGTTGAAAGATGATGGTAGAAATTAAACAGACTGGGTCCGTAACTTGAGGATTATCCTCATTGTTGCGTAGAAGAATTACGTCCTGGAAGCACCGCTAAGTGCCAAACCTGCTGCAGGAGCAACACCAGATGTTATGAACGTCTGGAAGAGCAAAGCTGATGACTACTCGATAGTTCAGTGTGCCATGCTTTATGGCTTAGAACCAGGACTTCAACGACGTTTTGAATGTCATGGAGCATATGAGATGTTCCAGGAGTTGAAGTTAATATTTCAAGAAAATGCCCGGATTGAGAGATATAAAGTCTCCAATAAGTTCTATAGCTGCAAGATGGAGGAGAATAGTTCTGTCAGTGAGCATATACTCAAAATGTCTGGGTATCATAATCACTTGACTCAACTGGGAGTTAATCTTCTTGTTGATTGTGTCATTGACAGAGTTCTTCAATCACTGCCACCAAGCTACAAAAGCTTCGTGATGAACTATAATATGCAAGGGATGAATAAGACAATTCCTGAGCTCTTCGCGATGCTAAAGGCTGCGGAGGTAGAAATCAAAAAGGAGCATCAAGTGTTGATGGTTAACAAAACCACCAATTTTAAGAAAAAAGGGTAAAGGGAAGAAGAAGGGGAACTTCAAGAAGAATGGCAAACAAGTTTCTGCTCAGGAGAAGAAACCCAAGTCTCGACCTAAGCCTGAGACTGAGTGCTTCTACTTCAAACAGACTGGTCACTAGAAGCGGAACTGCCCCAAGTATTTGGCGGTAAGAAGGATGGAAAGGAGAACAAAGGTATATGTGATATACATGTTATTGATGTGTACATTACCAGAGCTCGCGGTAGCACCTGGGTATTTGATACTGGTTCTGTTGCTAATATTTGCAACTCGAAACAGGGACTACGGATTAAGCGAAGACTGGCTAAGGACAAGGTGACGATGCGCGTGGGAAATGGTTCCAAAGTCGATGTGATCGCCGTCGGCACGCTACCTCTACATCTACCTTTCGGATTAGTTTTAGACCTAAATAATTGTTATTTGGTGATAGCGTTAAGCATGAACATTATATCTGGATCTTGTTTGATGTGAGACGGTTATTCATTTAAATATGAGAATAATGGTTGTTCTATTTATATGAGTAATATCTTTTATGGTCATGCACCCTTGAAGAGTGGTCTATTTTTGTTAAATCTCGATAGTAGTGATACACATATTCATAGTGTTGAAGCCAAAATATGCAGAGTTGACAATGATAGTGCAACTTATTTGTGGCACTACCGTTTGTGTCATATTGGTATAAAGCGCATGAAGAAACTCCATACTGATGGACTTTTGGAATTACTTGATTATGAATCACTTGGTACTTGCGAACCGTGCCTTATGGGCAAGATCACTAAAACGCCGTTCTCCGGAACTATGGAGCGAGCAATAGATTTGTTGGAAATCATACATACTGATGTATGTGGTCCGATGAATATTGGGGCTCGCGGCGGGTATCGTTATTTTCTCACCTTCACAGATGATTTGAGCAGATATGGGTATATCTACTTAATGAAACAGAAGTCTGAAACATTCAAAAATTTCAAAGAATTTCAGAGTAAAGTGGAAAATCATCGTAACAAGAAAATAAAGTTTCTATGATCTGATCGTGGAGGAGAATATTTGAGTTACGAGTTTGGCCTATATTTGAAATAATGCGGAATAGTTTCGCAACTCACGCCACCCGGAACACCACAGCGTAATGGTGTGTCCGAACGTCATAATCGTACTTTACTAGATATGGTGTGATCTATGATGTCTCTTACTGATTTACCGCTATCGTTTTGGGGTTATGCTTTAGAGGCGGGTGCATTCACGTTAAATAGGGCACCATCAAAATCTGTTGAGACGACGCCTTATGAACTATGGTTTGGCAAGAAACCAAAGTTTTCATTTCTTAAAGTTTGGGGCTGCGATGCTTATGTGAAAAAGCTTCAACCTGATAAGCTCAAACCCAAATCGGAGAAATGTGTCTTCATAGGATACCCAAAGGAAACTGTTGGGTACACCTTCTATCACAGATCCGAAGGCAAGACATTCATTTCTAAGAATGGATCATTTCTAGAGAAGGAGTTTCTCTCGGAAGAAGTGAGTAGGAGGAAAGTAGAACTTGATGAGGTAACTATAATTGCTCCCTTATTGGAAAGTAGTTCATCATAGAAACCGGTTCCTGTGACATCTACACCAAACAGTGCGGAAGCTAATGATGATGATCATGAAACTTCAGATCAAGTTACTACTGAACCTCGTAGGTCAACCAGAGTAAGATCCGCACCAGAGTGGTACAGTAATCCTGTTCTGGAGGTCATGTTACTTGACCATGATGAACCTACAAACTATGAGGAAGCGATGATGAGACCAGATTCCACAAAATGGCTTGAGGCCATGATATCCGAGATGGGATCCATGTATGAGAACAAAGTGTGGACTTTGGTTGACTTGCCCGATGATTGGCAAGCCATTGAGAATAAATGGATCTTCAAGAAGAAGACTGGCGCTGGCGGTAATGTTACTGTCTATAAAGCTCAACTTGTTACGAAAGGTTTTCGATAAGTTCTAGGAGTTGACTACGATGAGACCTTCTCACCTGTAGTAATGCTTAAGTCCGTCTGAATCATGTTAGCTATTGCCGCATTTTATGATTATGAAATTTGGCAAATGGATGTAAAGACTGCATTCCTGAATGGATTTCTGGAAGAAGAGTTGTATATGATGCAACCTGAAGGTTTTATCGATCCAAAGGGTACTAACAAAGTGTGCAAGCTCCAGCGATCCATTTATGGACTGGTGCAAGCATCTCGGAGTTGGAATAAATGTTTTGATAGTGTGATCAAAGCATATGGTTTTATACAGACTTTTGGAGAAGCCTGTGTTTACAAAAAAGTGAGTGGGAGCTCTGCAGCATTTCTAATATTATATGTGGATGACATATTATTGATTGGAAATGATATAGAATTTCTGGATAGCATAAAAGGATACTTGAATAAGAGGTTTTCAATGAAAGACCTCGGTGAAGCTGCTTACATATTACGTATCAAGATCTATAGAGATAGATCAAGACGCTTAATTGGACTTTCACAAAGCACATACCTTGATAAAGTTTTGAAGAAGTTCAAAATGGATCAGACAAAGAAAGGGTTCTTGCATGTGTTACAAGGTGTGAAGTTGAGTAAGACTCAATGCCCGACCACTGCATAAGATAGAGAGAAAATGAAATATGTTCCCTATGCTTCATCCATAGGCTCTATCATGTATGCAATGATGTGTACCAGACCTGATGTGTGCCTTGCTATTAGTCTAGCAGGGACGTACCAAAGTAATCCAGGAGTGGATCACTAGACAGCGGTCAAGAACATCCTGAAATACCTGAAAAGGACTAAGGATATGTTTCTCGTTTATGGAGGTGACAAAGAGCTCATCGTAAATGGTTACATTGATGCAAGCTTTGACACTGATCCGGACGATTCTAAATCGCAAACCGGATACGTGTTTTTATTGAATGGTGGAGCTGTCAGTTGGAGCAGTTCTAAATAGAGTGCCGTGGCGGGATCTACATGTGAAGCGGAGTACATTGCTGCTTCGGAAGCAGCGAATGACGGACTCTGGATGAAGGAGTTCATATCTGATCTAGGTGTCATACCTAGTGCATCGGGTCCAATGAAAATCTTTTGTGACAATACTGGTGCAATTGCCTTGGCAAAGGAATCCAGATTTCACAAGAGAACCAAGCACATCAAGAGACACTTCAACTCCATCCGGGATCAAGTTCAGGTGGGAGACATAGAAATTTGCAAGATACATACGGATCTGAATGTTGCAGACCCGTTGACTAAGCCTCTTCCACGAGCAAAACATGATCAGCACCAAGGCTCCATGGGTGTTAGAATCATTCCTGTGTAATCCAGATTATTGACTCCAGTGCAAGTGGGAGACTGAAGGAAATATGCCCTAGAGGCAATAATAAAGTTATTATTTATTTCCTTATTTCATGATAAATGTTTATTATTCATGCTAGAATTGTATTAACCGGAAACATAATACATGTGTGAATACATAGACAAACATAGTGTCACTAGTATGCCTCTACTTGACTAGCTCGTTGATCAAAGATGGTTATGTTTCCTAACCATAGACATGAGTTGTCATTTGATTAAACATGATCACATCATTAGGAGAATGGTGTGATTGACTTGACCCATTCCGTTAGCTTAGCACTTGATCGTTTAGTTTGTTGCTATTGCTTTCTTCATGACTTATACATGTTCCTATGACTATGAGATTATGCAACTCCCGTTTACCGGAGGAACACTTTGTGTGCTACCAAACCTCCCAACATAACTGGGTGATTATAAAGGTGCTCTACAGGTGTCTCCGAAGGTACTTGTTGGGTTGGTGTATTTCGAGATTAGGATTTGTCACTTCGATTGTCGGAGAGGTATCTCTGGCCCACTCGGTAATACACATCACTTAAGCCTTGCAAGCATTGCACTAACGAGTTAGTTGCGGGATGATGTGTTACGGAACGAGTAAAGAGACTTGCCGGTAACGAGATTGAACTAGGTATTGAGATACCGACGATCGAATCTCGGGCAAGTAACATACCGATGGCAAAGGAAACAACGTATGTTGTTATGCGGTTTGACCGATAAAGATCTTCGTAGAATATGTAGGAGCCAATATGAGCATCCAGGTTCCTCTATTGGTTATTGAACGGAGGCGTGTCTTAGTCATGTCTACATAGTTCTCGAACCCGTAGGGTCCGCACGCTTAAAGTTCGATGACAGTTATATTATGAGTTTATGGTTTTTGATGTACCGAAGGTAATTCAGAGTCCCGGATGTGATCACGGACAAGACGAGGAGTCTTGAAATGTTCGATACGTAAAGATCAATATATTGGACGACTATATTTGGATACCGAAATGGTTCCGGGTGAGATCGGGATAATACCGGAGCACCGGGAGGTTATCGGAACCCCCCCACCCCCGGAGGTATATGGGCCTTAATGGGCTTTAGTGGAAAGGAGGGAAAAGGAGCAAGGGAGGGGGCGCCCCCCCCAAGCCCAATCCGAATTGGGAAGGGGGCCGGCCCCCCTTTCCTTCCTCCCTCCTTCCTCTTCCTTCCCTCTCCCTCTCCAAATAGGAAAAGGAGGAGTCCTACTCCCGGTGGGAGTAGGACTCCCCCCTTGGGCGCACCTCCTCCCCTTGGCCGGCCCTCTCCTCCCCTCCTTTATATACGGAGGAGAGGGGCACCCCATAGACACAACAATTGATCTCTTGGATCTTTTTGTTGTGTGCGGTGCCCCTCTCCACCATAGTCCACCTCGATAATATCGTAGTGGTGCTTAGGCGAAGCCCTGTGATGGTAGAACATCAACATCGTCACCACGCCGTCGTGCTGACGGAACTCTCCCTCAAAGCTCGGCTGGATCGGAGTTCACGGGACGTCATCGAGTTGAACGTGTGCAGAACTCCTAGGTGTCGTGCGTTTGGTACTTGATCGGTCGGACCGTGAAGACATACGACTACATCAACCGCATTGTGCTAACGCTTCCGCTTGCGGTCTACAAGGGTACGTGGACACACTCTCCCCTCTCGTTGTTATGCATCACCATGATCTTGCGTGTGCATACACTAGTAGAAAAATGGTCAAACGTGAAGCACATTAGTGCCGGTTTGTATTTGAGCCGGCACTAATGTACACATTAGTGCCGGTTCCAACGGATAGCCGGGCCGCTTTCATTAGTACCGGTTCGTGGCGAACCTTTAGCACCGGTTCGTGCCATGAACTGGTACTAATGAGAGTGGTGGCAGGATGTTGCCAGAGTGGGGCCCCTCCAGCACCTTTAGTACCGGTTCGTGCCACGAACCGGTACTAAAGGTCGTCCTATATAAACCCTTCGTCCACCAGCACTCTGTTCTTCCCCCTTTCCCCTCTCCGGCCCTCTCCTCTGTTCTTCCCTTCTTCCTCTCGAGTTCATCACAAAATTTGTCAAGATTTGAAGGCCCTCATCCATTCAAATGATCACAAAGGTTAGCAACTTTGTCCTTTCATCTCTCATTGCTAGATTAGCTCTTGCATTGGTTTATATAGTGATTAATTTGTGAGTTTAGTAATTTGGGAGGATATATATATATATATATATATATATATATATATATATATATATATATATATATATATATATAT
>NC_041384.1:760668274-760692086 GCF_002162155.2 Triticum dicoccoides
TATATGTGCTAGTATTTGATTTATATGCAATTTGAGGTCAAAAATAACACTTAGTTTGCATATGTAGGTGTGGTTTACTTAGTGCCTTCTAAATCTCCATCGTAGCCACCGTCTATCGCCCGCACCGTCCCGTCGCCGGCACCACCTTGTGGTGAGCCTCTTGTTCATGAAATTTTATATAAAAATTGATGTTTGTGTGATTTGGATATATAGTTACTCGTATAATTATCTTACCCGTACGTTGTTTGTTATACATATAGTGCCATGGTTTTGATATCCGTCCCCGTCGGCCCTAGTCCTTGTTATGATTCGGATGTGGTATGTATATTCTCTTTTAAAACTAGTTGCATTTCGTGTTTATGACAAATTATGCCCATCAAGTTGACATAGAAATTTTTTCTAGGAGGTATCTGAACCGGAAATTCCAACCGACCCTATTGCCAAGAGGTTAAATTTAGTTGAAAGAGAAAACGAGTACTTGAAAGAAAAATTGAAAAGAATTGAGGGGGAGAAGATGGAATTGGAGTTGCATGTTGCCGATGTCGTCGATGATCACAAGATCAAGATGGAGAAAATGCGCTTGAAGATTAGAAAGATTAGAAAATATGCCATCGATAGTGAGGCTTGGTATCATTATGCTGTTGGATCCATTGTTACCTTAGTTGCGATCTTGATCGTATTTGTTGTTGCATTTAAATGCTTTAGCTAGAGAGTTATTTGTTTGTTGCATTTAAGTGTTGTATGAACTTTATGTATGAACTTGTATTAATTTGGTCTATTCGGTGTTGTGTAATGAAGATGAGCCGGCAATGGATGTACGATGACCGATGCTCCCCCCAGTTCGTTGAGGGCGTGCGTACTTTTCTGCTTGCGGCTGAGGCAAACAAGCGGGCGGATGGTTTTATGCCTTGTCCATGTGCTCGCTGTAAGAATGGTCACAATTACTCTACGTCAAGAACCATTCACGTCCACCTGTTTAAGACCGGTTTCATGCCCCATTATAATGTTTGGACCAAGCACGGAGAAAGAGGGGTAATGATGGAAGACAATGAAGAAGAAGAAGAGGACGACGACAGCTATCCTGGCCATGGGTTCCCTGAATACGATGATACAACAATGGGGGAAGAAGCTGAGCCGGTAATGCGGGAAGAAGCTGAGCCGGCAATGCGGGAAGAAGCTAAAGAAGAGGCATCAGATGAGCCCGTTGATGATCTAGGTCGGGCCATTGCCGATGCAAAGAGAAACTGCGCAAGTGATTTGGAGAAGAAGAAGTTGCAGCGCATGTTAGAGGATCACAAAAAATTGTTGTACCCGAATTGCGTAGGTGACAAGAAAAAGCTGGGCACCACACTGGAATTGCAGCAATGGAAGGCAGAGAATGGTGTATCTGACAAGGGATTTGGAAAGTTGCTGGTAATGATAAAGGATATGCTTCCAAAGGACAACGAATTGCCCGAGAGTACGTACGAAGCAAAGAAGGTTGTCTGCCCTCTAGGGTTAGAGGTGCAGAAGATACATGCATGCCCTAATGATTGCATCCTCTACCGCGGTGAGTACGAGGATTTGAACACTTGCCCGGTATGTGGTGCATTGCGCTATAAGATCTGCCGCGATGACCCTGGTGATGTCGAGGGCCGGCGCCCCAGGAAGAAGATTCCTGCCAAAGTGATGTGGTATGCTCCTATAATACCATGGTTGAAACGTTTGTTCCAAAACAAAGAGCATGCCAAGGCGATGCGATGGCACAGAGAAGACCGTAAGAAAGACGGAAAGTTGAGAGTACCCGCTGACGGGTCGCAGTGGAGAAAAATCAAAAGAAAGTACGGGAAGGAGTTTGCAGATGACGCAAGGAGCGTATGGTTTGGTCTAAGCGCAGATGGCATGAATCCTTTTGGGGAGCAGAGCAGCAACCATAGCACCTGGCCTGTGACTCTATGTTTGTATAACCTTCCTCCTTGGTTGTGCATGAAGCGGAAGTTCATTATGATGCCAGTGCTCATCCAAGGCCCTAAGCAACCCGGCAACGACATTGATGTGTACCTAAGGCCATTAGTTGAAGAACTCTTACAACTATGGGATGGAACAGGTGTACGTGCGTGGGATGAGCACATGGGGGAAGAATTTGACCTAAAGGAGTTGCTGTTCGTGACCATCAATGATTGGCCTACTCTCAGTAACCTTTCAGGACAGACAAACAAGGGATACCGCGCATGCACGCACTGTTTGGACGGTACTGACAGTATATATTTGGCTAATAAGAATGTGTACCTGGGACATCGTCGATTTCTTCCGAGCAGGCATCCCGTAAGAAAGAAAGGCAAGCATTTCAAATGTGAGGCGGATCACCGGACGAAGCCTCGCCACCGTACTGGTGCTGATGTACATGATATGGTCAAGGATTTGAAGGTGGTCTTTGGAAAGGGTCCTGGTGGACAACCTGTTCCGAATGACCCTGACGGCCGCGCACCCATGTGGAAGAAGAAATCTATATTTTGGGACCTGCCCTATTGGAAAGACCTCGAGGTCCGCTCCGCAATCGACGTGATGCACGTGACGAAGAATCTTTGTGTGACCCTGCTTGGCTTCTTGGGCGTGTATGGGAAGACAAAAGATACACCTGAGGCACGGGAGGACCAGCAACGTATGCACGGAAAAGACGGCATACATCAGGGTCATGCAAGCTATGCTCTTACCAAAGAAGAGAAGGAAATCTTCTGTCACATCCCTGGTCCTGTTATACACTAGGCTAGACCCTCATGTGTGCATCATGTTTAAATTCAAATGAAATTTGAATTGAGGAATTATCAAAGCCTCAGAAACCTTCTAAAAATGATGATCAACATTAAAAATTGCTTCAAATGTTTCCAAGGAAATGTTCCTTTTCAGCTTTGAAAAATATTGGCAAGAATAAAATGCAAACCAATATTTTTGGAGTGACTGAAACATTTATTTTGGGCCTTTGAATTAATTCAATAACTATTTGCATTGGATATATATTTGATATATAAATAATATATGTCCAATAATTACTGGAACATTTTATGTGGATTGGTATATTTTAGTTCTAGCCACATAACTATTTCCAGGATTTTATAAAATGGTTTAGTATTTTACTAAACTAAAACAGCACAGAACAAAATAAATAAATAAAAACAAAAATAGGAAAAGCAGAGAGGAGAGAAACCTTACCTGGCGCTCACCTGGTAGCCCAGCCGGCCCAGCTCCTGTGCGGCCCAGCCCACCAGGCGTTCCCCCCCCTGTCGCCTTCCTCCTCTGCCAGGAGGACGGGCACGCGCCCGGCGCGCATGGCCACGCGCCCCGGCCACCTCCTCCCTCCCAGCCTGCTTGGCTCCTCCTCGACGCCCCGGTGACGCCACGCGGCCCCCTCGACCCTCTCTCACTCTCCCGTGTCTCTCCCTCCGTCCCTATCCCCCTCTGCTCTCTCTCCCTCCCGCGACCGAACGGAGCCGTCGCCGCCGACCAGCGCTCGTGCGGCCACAGCCACCCCCTCTCCTCTCCGACGCGCTCCCGAGCTCCGCTGTTCCGCCCTCGTCCTCCTCGTCGTCTCACGCGACCAGAAGGGACCCGAGCAGCCGCCATCGTCATCGTCTTCAAGCTTCGGCCCCGGTGCCCTTCTCCGTCGATTCGGCCACTCCGGCGCGCCCCCGAGCCCACTAACCATCCCTGCAGCTCCGCGGTGAGCCCTTGACCCGATTCCCCCTTTCCTCGTCGTCCATCGCGAGCTCTAACCCCGATCCCCAACCATGACCGAAGCATCTCGCCGCCGGCCATGGCGCCTCCGTGGCCAGGGCCACCGCAGCCCGCGCCTGAGCACGTCACCGTGCTCGGTGAACCCCCAGGAGCATGTAGCACTCCTCATTTTCTCCTTTAGTGCGCCGTAGCATCGCCACCGTTCGCGGCCGAACTCCGGCCGCCGCGGAAGCGGACGCCGCCGTCGATCTGAGTCGTCTCCGGCGACCCCACTAGCACCAGACGACGCGGACGAGGCTCGGGGTTCCAACGGTGCCATCCGCGCCTCGAACCGTGGCCTGTGCTGCGATTCCGCGCATCGCCGCCGTCTCGGACCTCGCCGGCGGTTAGTCGCCGGCAGGTTTGACCGAGTTGACCAGGGTTTGACCCCCCTGGGTCATTAACATGTGGGCCCGAGGCCCTGCTAATTTAGTTTAGATGCTAATTAAATTTTAGGTAACCCACTGACTCGCTGACTGTGGGCCCCAGCCCTTCTAATTACTTTAGTTAGGAGTTAACTAAACCCTGGTTAGTGCTGAGTCAATGACAGGTGGGCCACACCCGTCAGGTTTGACCTGCAGTAGCGCATGTTGACTTGCTGACGTCACAGTGACGCAGTGCTTACGCAATAAATCATTTACTGGATTTATTATTATTCAGGAAATTTCAGAAAATGCCCTAAACTTCAATAAATCATAGAAATTCAACCGTAACTCCAAATTAAATAAATTATATATGAAAAATTATCAGAAAAATTCAAGGAATCCATCTGTACCATTTTCATGCATGTTTGAACAATGTTTGTCCTCTGATTTGGACAAAACAAATAAAGGACATTTAAATAATCATATATGGAGTTGGAATTTGAATCATGTATTCAAACCAACCTCATTTAAATCATAGCTAGGTGCATTAGCTCAAAACACATTCATATTGCCATGTCATAGCATGCATCATATTGTGCATTGCATTGATCGTGTTTCTTCTGTGTTTGTCGGTGTTGTTCCCCCTCGGTAGACGTTGTACCGACGATGTGATCGTTGACACTGATGAAGACTCAATGTTATCTTCAGAAGTGCCAGGCAAGCAACACCCCCTTGTTCATTCCGATACAATCCTACTCTCTCGCTCCTGCTCTCTTTTACTGCATTAGGACAACATCGATTCATCTGTTACTTGCTGCGGTAGCTGAACCCCTTTATCCTTTGCATGACCTGTCATTGCCACAGTAAATAGATGAAACCCACTAGCATGAGTAGGAGTTGTTTGAGCCCTGTTGTGCCTACTCATTCATGCTTGTTTGTCATGCCTGCTACTGCTTAGAGTTGTGTCAGGTCTGATTCATCCGGGATGAATCAGAGGTGTGTGAACATGTCCTACTGTGTGTGAGCTAAGTGTGTGAACACGATTTGGTAAAGGTAGCGGTGAGAGGCCATGTAGGAGTACATGGTGGGTTGTCTCATTGCAGCCGTCCTCAGGAACTGAGTTCTGTGTTTGTGATCCATGATTCAGCTACTACCATACATTGGGCCCTGAAATATGACCCTGCTCGACTTCCTATTCACCCTCGTCCTCTGTCCAGGAGTTGCAAGTAGTTTCTGGTGTTTGTAGTATGCTGGAGGCCGTGGACAGCGCTGACCGTAGGGGTGGGCTGTGATGCGGTAGGCACGTGGCCGGGTATACCGGGCGCCCGTTTGGTGTCACGAAACCTTGTTCACATCGTTTGGGGCTGTGAGCGAAACTCCGGCCGGATCTCCTCATGGATGGAACCCGAATAGGCGATAAACCTGGACTAGAGACTTGAGTGTTTAGGTAGGTCGTGGTCTACACCCACGTCGGCTTTCACTTGAAGTCTGCCGAGCACATGTCGTGTGCAGACGCTAAGTGGTGGAAACATGTATGAAGAAGTACACCCCTGCAGGGTTAACATCATCTATTCGAATAGCCGTGTCCGCGGTAAAGGACTTCTGGGTTGCTTATATCAGTTCATAGACAAGTGAAAGTGGATACCCTAAAATACGCAAGATAAGCGTGAGTGTTATGGATGGCGTTCTCGTAAGGAGACGAGAGCGGTTCCATAGTGGTGTATTGGTTGGTGAATATGTGGACTCGTGTGCGCCACCTCAAAAGAGTTACATTGCAGTCGTAGTTCAGGATAGCCACCGGGTCAAAGCTGGCTTGCTGCAGTTAAACCCCACCATCCCCTTTGTTGATAATGATGCATATGTAGTTAGTTCTGATGTAAGTCTTGCTGGGTACATTTGTACTCACGTTGCTTAATTTATGTTTTTGCAGAGAGACTTCAGTCTCACTAGTAGTTCTACGTGGACTTCGACGTTTAGCTTGTTTCCTCAGCTACGATCTTGTGCCCTCGGTAGGGTCTGGTAGATAGTCAGGCTTCTCAGCCTTTTTCATTTATAGATGTCTGTACTCAGACATGTTAAGCTTCCGCATGTGCTTTGACTTGTATGCTCTGATTGTTGGGTCATGAGACCCATGTTTGTAATATCCCGCTCCTCGGAGCCTAATGAATAAATATTTGAGTCGTAGAGTCATGTTGTGATGCCATGTTGTATTTGCACATATCGAGCATATTGTGTGTATGTTATTGAAATGCTTGGTATGTGTGGGATCTGGCTATCTAGTTGTTTATCCTTAGTAGCCTCTCTTACCGGGAAATGTCTCCTAGTGCTTCCACTGAGCCATGGTAGCTTGCTACTGCTCCGGAACACTTAGGCTGGCCGGCATGTGTCCTTCTTCGTTCCTGTGTCTGTCCCTTCGGGGAAATGTCACGCGATGAATACCGGAGTCCTGTTAGCCCGCTACAGCCCGGTTCACCGGAGTCCTGCTAGCCCAGTGCTACAGCCTGGATTCACTCGCTGATGACCGACACGTTTGATGCTGGGTCATGGATGCCTGTCCCTGTAAGTCTGTGCCACTTTGGGTTTGCGACTAGCCATGTCAGCCCGGGCTCCTTATCATACGGATGCTAGCGACACTATCATATACGTGTGCCAAAAGGCGCAAACGGTCCCGGGCAAAGGTAAGGCGACACCCGCGGGAATACCGTGCGTGAGGCCGCAAAGTGATATGAGGTGTTACATGCTAGACCGATGTGGCATTGAGTCGGGGTCCTGACAGCGTTGGTATCAGAGCTTGATTGCCTGTAGGATTACCAAGCCAAACTGGTCGAAGTTGAGTCTAGAAATTCTTTAGTTATATAAGGGAATTGATTGTGGGATGGAACGTAAGGCTCTTTTTAGTCCTTATACCTTATGCCCTTCTGATCTGAGTCATCATCTTCTCTTCTACGGGGATTAAGAACTAGGCTATCTCTTCTTTCTATTAGGATCACGTGTTACTAATCCGTAGACTTATAGATTGTTGGATTTAAGCTTGAGTTCAGTTCCTATTACTTCCGTATGTTAACTGTTGATCTCGAGACCTTGGTATTGTGCTTCTGAGTGGCTATGCCACCATTTTTGTAGCATGTCTCAAATCTTTTTGAGCATTTATAGCCGTTATGTTGTCCGAGTCATCCCAGGTTTCTAAACAGTCTGATGCATTTGCAAATCCGTTCTTCCCGTCCCCGATGTCCTTTTGGTCAGATTAATCACACAAATTAGTGAGTTGAGGTACTTTATTGTCTTGACATATATGTTGAAGCTAGTATTATGACCCTAGGTGTCTTAGGGGATCATCTAGTAATTTAGCCATGATTTGTGTCCCAGAGTGATGATTCTGGCCATCATTCTTGTAAGCATCCCGTGATGCCACTTAGTTAGTAGGCATTTCACTTCTGGGTTTTGAACCCGAGATTCACCCTAATTACTTCATGTTGATAGTAATTGCTAGCTCCCTTAGGTTATTAGTAACCTTTGCAATAGTCCTTGGAGTCCGTGGTATCTTCTTCCTCCAAATACCATGAACTACTTATGGCAGAAGTTCCTCATTGAACTGAACAACCACAACCAGAGTGCTCTTGATGAGTTTTCCATTATATATTGTGGCTCTGCCAGTTCTACCTTTCTGCATGGGTTATCCGGAAAAAATATGTTGAACTTCGTTCGACATGCTAAACCATGCATCCACAACTCAGAAAATCGTATGTTCCTTTGAGTTGTCCCTCTTTAGTTGTCCTCTGACCCTCGTCTATCAATTGATAGTCAAGAGTATGCGTGCAATCGTTCATCGATACCTATTACTCTTGTGGTCCGTCAAGCCATTCTATTCCGGAATGACTAGGAGAAACAAACTCCAGTACCTCATCCATATCTAGGATTGGGTCAAAACAATTGTACTCCGCAGATCAAAACGCCAATCCAACTTTTGTTCTGTTCTACCTTGAAGTGTTACCCTCTTTATGTCAGGATTGTCATGAGAATTGCACCACCTCTTATGAATTCTTGGTACAGTGATACTTCTTGCCATCATTGTTCATTCCTCGGTTCCTGTGTTATTGTAACCGGAATGTCGACAAGTGAATCGTGATGTGTGAAGTCAATACTCCTAGCAACCTTGTTGCTTGGTAGTTAAAGGACAATAATTTCATTCTTAGCGTGTTGGTTATTGAATCATCATTCTAAGACTGATTGTGCTACCTAGTCCTTGTTCCCGGTGCACTCCTCGATCGATGAGTTAGGATTATTTCAAATCTTCGCTCTATTGATCATATCGTCTTGCCTCAAAAAGCAAGATTGTTCTCGAGCTTAGTAACATATCGGTGGTTCGTGATTTTTTGAATATCTTCTCGAAGGTATCACCAGGTTGTCACCTGACTGTTATGTTGAGCTCGTGATCAAGTTGGTTTATCCTGTAAACCACCCTTTCTTCAAGAATCCGTGTTGGATACCCCTGAGCTAGTTGGTTAAGCTAGACAACAACTTGGAGAGTTGGAAGATAAAAGCTTACCTGACTTAGTTCATTTCAAAGGGATACCCTTTGTATGTGTGTGTTGAAGAAAATTGATATTTCATCGACTGACCCTCGTGATCAGTTAATGGACCTATCATCTTGTCCAACCTTTGATTTGGGTGTGGGCTATTGTCAAATCAAATCAGTACCAACGATATTCGTAATGTTGTCTTACTCGTGATTGATCTCTCGAGCATACATCATTATATGTTTTGGGTCTGACCAATGCTATCACTTGTTCACTTAACTATGGAATTCCTTTTAAAAGGAAACCCGGATGAATTGTTGCTGAGCCCATTGACAACCTCCTTATCTCCTCCATGATTTGTTGAACATTAAGCTAGTGTTGGAAACTTTTGAAAGCATTTTCTTCATGCTAGCTCATGAAGTATGTGTTTGATGAAAGGAGTGACTTCCTCTTATACACGTGCATTTGGTGAAAGTTGCCGCCGTGAATTTGAGAAAGTTAGTTTTGCTTCCTCTGGAATCATCCCAAGTCAGTCATGCATATGTGCGAAGTATTCTATGGTTTGGAGACTTGCAACCTTCATTCCATATGTGTTCCGAGCACACCAAGCCACTGATTGATTTGTTCAAGGAGAAGAGGTTCCTTCTTAAGAGCATGCCTTATGCAAGGATTTTGATATCCTCGTTGATGGTTCCCCACCTGAACTCGGTAGTGTTTTATTATAAGACTACCACGTGGTCATGCTTGTCTGGGACAACGTGTTCACATGTTTGTAGCAGAACCAGCTCATGTTTTGGAGCTTACTATCGTAGTTCATTCCCCGAGAATCTCGCAACGTCATCTCGCCGATTTGTGTTGCAAACTTTCGCTTTTCTTCCTAGACTCGATGAGTCTGGAATATCCTGACACCAACCAGATCTGAATCTCAGGCAGATGTGATGGTTGGAACATTTCCCAAGAACTATAATATTGGTCTCTCGATAACCAGTAAGGTGGATGTCGTGGCCAACACACCCATCCGGTAGACCTATTATTATAGTATCTTGTTTGAGGAAGTTGGCCACCTCCCCATAGGGATTTCGCAGGATTTACTCCCTAGTTGCCCCTATGGATTTTGAGATTCCGAAGCCCGACCTTTTACTTGATGTTCTATATATCAAACCATATCTATGGGTGGATTAGGCTAGCACATCAAGGAGAACATTAGAAGCGGAGTGCTAAATGTCTCTCGGTCGATCATCCAGATTTTATTTCCTTGGCCTCGCTAAGGTGAAATCTGAGAAAGTGTTATCCTCCTTTGCATCTGCATCGTCCATCGCCATTCATCATGGTAGCAAGTTGTGTTGCCAGGATCCTTGCCACGGATGTTGGTAAAATCTTGATGGATATGGAAATGCTCAAGTTCTTGAGAGCACGCACAAGCACTAGGTATTATCGCCGGCACTAACCGGGATTGCTCCTAGTCCCTTCGGTTATGCTATAACCACTCCAACAGTGGAATCACTCTCTACTGCTGAGCTCCTCCCCAGTTACCAGAATCATTCCCAGTATTTGCATTTTGTTCCCAGCTTGCACCGCCAATGTGCCATTCTACCATGGGTCTCTTCCATTTCCGGTGGTAAGCACATTCATCCATTACGTTGTCTTCAACAAGGTAATCCACATCATCCAAGTCCGAGTATGCCATTCCACCGACCCCCTCCAAACGATCGCTCGAAAATTGCCTTAGGATGGTTTAAAGAGTTTCAATGATCTCTGAATCAAAGGTAATTCTTTTTGCCACTTAAGGGGATATTTCTACGAGTCACCTTCCCTAAGGTGCATCGTTATGGTATCATGGCAATTCAACTCCTCGCTACGTTGACAACCGATCACCACATTCTTAAGTCTGGAATTGTTGTCTACCTAGTGAACCTTTGTCATCTACTTCACTCCATTCCTATGGATGTGTGCTTCGTCTCTCAGCTCGAGAGATGTTGCTATGTCTCATTCCGTGGATTAATCCTGAGTTGTTCGACCTTCGGGAAGAACAATTCTTTTAGGGTCTTTCATTTCCTCTCGTTGTCATGATAGTTGGAGTTCTCAAGGCAAGACTTCGAGACAATGATGGTGAACGAATCAACGTTCAATTGAAGTGCAACCTGGATCGTGAGGATTATACTAGTTGCGTTCCCCCTTCACCTTACCCTACGCTTGAATCTCGGGACGAGATTTTTGTTTAGTGGGGGTGAGTTGTCACATCCCTGGTCCTGTTATGCACTAGGCTAGACCCTCATGTGTGCATCATGTTTAAATTCAAATGAAATTTGAATTGAGGAATTATCAAAGCCTCAGAAACCTTCTAAAAATGATGATCAACATTAAAAATTGCTTCAAATGTTTCCAAGGAAATGTTCCTTTTCAGCTTGGAAAAATATTGGCAAGAATAAAATGCAAACCAATATTTTTGGAGTGACTGAAACATTTATTTTGGGCCTTTGAATTAATTCAATAACTATTTGCATTGGATATATATTTGATATATAAATAATATATGTCCAATAATTACTGGAACATTTTATGTGGATTGGTATATTTTAGTTCTAGCCACATAACTATTTCCAGGATTTTATAAAATGGTTTAGTATTTTACTAAACTAAAACAGCACAGAAGAAAATAAATAAATAAAAACAAAAATAGGAAAAGCAGAGAGGAGAGAAACCTTACCTGGCGCTCACCTGGTAGCCCAGCCGGCCCAGCTCCTGTGCGGCCCAGTCCACCAGGCGTTCCCCCCCTGTCGCCTTCCTCCTCTGCCAGGAGGACGGGCACGCGCCCGGCGCGCGCGGCCACGCGCCCCGGCCACCTCCTCCCTCCCAGCCTGCTTGGCTCCTCCTCGACGCCCCGGTGACGCCACGCGGCCCCCTCGACCCTCTCTCACTCTCCCGTGTCTCTCCCTCCGTCCCTATCCCCCTCTGCTCTCTCTCCCTCCCGCGACCGAACGGAGCCGTCGCCGCCGACCAGCGCTCGCGCGGCCACAGCCACCCCCTCTCCTCTCCGACGCGCTCCCGAGCTCCGCTGTTCCGCCCTCGTCCTCCTCGTCGTCTCACGCGACCAGAAGGGCCCCGAGCAGCCGCCATCGTCATCGTCTTCAAGCTTCGGCCCCGGTGCCCTTCTCCGTCGATTCGGCCACTCCGGCGCGCCCCCGAGCCCACTAACCATCCCTGCAGCTCCGCGGTGAGCCCTTGACCCGATTCCCCCTTTCCTCGTCGTCCATCGCGAGCTCTAACCCCGATCCCCAACCATGACCGAAGCATCTCGCCGCCGGCCATGGCGCCGCCGTGGCCAGGGCCACCGCAGCCCGCGCCTGAGCACGTCACCGTGCTCGGTGAACCCCCAGGAGCACGTAGCACTCCTCGTTTTCTCCTTTAGTGCGCCGTAGCATCGCCACCGTTCGCGCCCGAACTCCGGCCGCCGTGGAAGCGGACGCCACCGTCGATCTGAGTCGTCTCCGGCGACCCCACTAGCACCAGACGACGCGGACGAGGCTCGGGGTTCCAACGGTGCCATCCGCGCCTCGAACCGTGGCCTGTGCTGCGATTCCGCGCATCGCCGCCGTCTGGGACCTCGCCGGCGGTTAGTCGCCGGCAGGTTTGACCGAGTTGACCAGGGTTTGACCCCCCTTGGGTCATTAACATGTGGGCCCGAGGCCCTGCTAATTTAGTTTAGATGCTAATTAAATTTTAGGTAACCCACTGACTCGCTGACTGTGGGCCCCAGCCCTTCTAATTACTTTAGTTAGGAGTTAACTAAACCCTGGTTAGTGCTGAGTCAATGACAGGTGGGCCACACCCGTCAGGTTTGACCTGCAGTAGCGCATGTTGACTTGCTGACGTCACAGTGACGCAGTGCTTACGCAATAAATCATTTACTGGATTTATTATTATTCAGGAAATTTCAGAAAATGCCCTAAACTTCAATAAATCATAGAAATTCAACCGTAACTCCAAATTAAATAAATTATATATGAAAAATTATCAGAAAAATTCAAGGAATCCATCTGTACCATTTTCATGCATGTTTGAACAATGTTTGTCCTCTGATTTGGACAAAACAAATAAAGGACATTTAAATAATCATATATGGAGTTGGAATTTGAATCATGTATTCAAACCAACCTCATTTAAATCATAGCTAGGTGCATTAGCTCAAAACACATTCATATTGCCATGTCATAGCATGCATCATATTGTGCATTGCATTGATCGTGTTTCTTCTGTGTTTGTCGGTGTTGTTCCCCCTCGGTAGACGTTGTACCGACGATGTGATCGTTGACACTGATGAAGACTCAATGTTATCTTCAGAAGTGCCAGGCAAGCAACACCCCCTTGTTCATTCCGATACAATCCTACTCTCTCGCTCCTGCTCTCTTTTACTGCATTAGGACAACATCGATTCATCTGTTACTTGCTGCGGTAGCTGAACCCCTTTATCCTTTGCATGACCTGTCATTGCCACAGTAAATAGATGAAACCCACTAGCATGAGTAGGAGTTGTTTGAGCCCTGTTGTGCCTACTCATTCATGCTTGTTTGTCATGCCTGCTACTGCTTAGAGTTGTGTCAGGTCTGATTCATCCGGGATGAATCAGAGGTGTGTGAACATGTCCTACTGTGTGTGAGCTAAGTGTGTGAACACGATTTGGTAAAGGTAGCGGTGAGAGGCCATGTAGGAGTACATGGTGGGTTGTCTCATTGCAGCCGTCCTCAGGAACTGAGTTCTGTGTTTGTGATCCATGATTTAGCTACTACCATACATTGGGCCCTGAAATATGACCCCGCTCGACTTCCTATTCACCCTCGTCCTCTGTCCAGGAGTTGCAAGTAGTTTCTGGTGTTTGTAGTATGCTGGAGGCCGTGGACAGCGCTGACCGTAGGGGTGGGCTGTGATGCGGTAGGCACGTGGCCGGGTATACCGGGCGCCCGTTTGGTGTCACGGAACCCTGTTCACATCGTTTGGGGCTGTGAGCGAAACTCCGGCCGGATCTCCTCATGGATGGAACCCGAATAGGCGATAAACCTGGAGTAGAGACTTGAGTGTTTAGGTAGGTCGTGGTCTACACCCACGTCGGCTTTCGCTTGAAGTCTGCCGAGCACATGTCGTGTGCAGACGCTAAGTGGTGGAAACATGTATGAAGAAGTACACCCCTGCAGGGTTAACATCATCTATTCGAATAGCCGTGTCCGCGGTAAAGGACTTCTGGGTTGCTTATATCAGTTCATAGACAAGTGAAAGTGGATACCCTAAAATACGCAAGATAAGCGTGAGTGCTATGGATGGCGTTCTCGTAGGGAGACGAGAGCGGTTCCATAGTGGTGTGTTGGTTGGTGAATATGTGGACTCGTGTGCGCCACCTCAAAAGAGTTACATTGCAGTCGTAGTTCAGGATAGCCACCGGGTCAAAGCTGGCTTGCTGCAGTTAAACCCCACCATCCCCTTTGTTGATAATGATGCATATGTAGTTAGTTCTGATGTAAGTCTTGCTGGGTACATTTGTACTCACGTTGCTTAATTTATGTTTTTGCAGAGAGACTTCAGTCTCACTAGTAGTTCTACGTGGACTTCGACGTTTAGCTTGTTTCCTCAGCTACGATCTTGTGCCCTCGGCAGGGTCTGGTAGATAGTCAGGCTTCTCAGCCTTTTTCATTTATAGATGTCTGTACTCAGACATGTTAAGCTTCCGCATGTGCTTTGACTTGTATGCTCTGATTGTTGGGTCATGAGACCCATGTTTGTAATATCCCGCTCCTCGGAGCCTAATGAATAAATATTTGAGTCGTAGAGTCATGTTGTGATGCCATGTTGTATTTGCACATATCGAGCATATTGTGTGTATGTTATTGAAATGCTTGGTATGTGTGGGATCTGGCTATCTAGTTGTTTATCCTTAGTAGCCTCTCTTACCGGGAAATGTCTCCTAGTGCTTCCACTGAGCCATGGTAGCTTGCTACTGCTCCGGAACACTTAGGCTGGCCGGCATGTGTTCTTCTTCGTTCCTGTGTCTGTCCCTTCGGGGAAATGTCACGCGATGAATACCGGAGTCCTGTTAGCCCGCTACAGCCCGGTTCACCGGAGTCCTGCTAGCCCAGTGCTACAGCCTGGATTCACTCGCTGATGACCGACACGTTCGATGCTGGGTCATGGATGCCTGTCCCTGTAAGTCTGTGCCACTTTGGGTTTGCGACTAGCCATGTCAGCCCGGACTCGTTATCATACGGATGCTAGCGACACTATCATATACGTGTGCCAAAAGGCACAAACGGTCCCGGGCAAAGGTAAGGCGACACCCGCGGGAATACCGTGCGTGAGGCCGCAAAGTGATATGAGGTGTTACATGCTAGACCAATGTGGCATTGAGTCGGGGTCCTGACATCTTCTTTGAATGCCTGCTCAGTATTAAGGTACCGTCTGGCTTCTCGTCGAATATAAAGGGAATAATAAACATGGCAGAGAAAAAGTTCCAGAACCTAAAGTCTCATGACTGCCACGTGATTATGACGCAACTGCTTCCGGTTGCATTGAGGGGGCTTCTACCGGAAAACGTTCGATTAGCCATTGTGAAGCTATGTGCATTTCTCAATGCAATCTCTCAGAAGGTAATCGATCCAGAAATCATACCAAGGTTACAGAATGATTTGGTGCAATGTCTTGTCAGTTTCGAGTTGGTGTTCCCACCATCCTTCTTCAACATCATGACGCACGTCCTAGTTAACCTATGCGAAGAGATTAACGTTTTGGGTCCTATATTTCTACACAATATGTTCCCCTTTGAGAGGTTCATGGGAGTCTTAAAGAAATATGTTCATAACCGTGCTAGGCCAGAAGGAAGCATCTCCAAGGGCCGTCAAAATGAGGAGGTCATTGAGTATTGTATTGAATTTATTCCTAACCTTAAGCTGATTGGTGTTCCTGAATCGCGGGATAAGGGCAGACTGGATGGAAAAGGCACGCTAGGAGGGGAACAAATAATATGTATGGACGGACATTCTCTCACTGAAGCACACTACACAGTTCTATAGAATTCCGCCTTGGTGGCTCCGTATATGGATGAACACAAGAATTTGCTACGCTCCAAACACCTGGAGCGGTCTGATGACTGGATTACACGTGAACAAACCAGGAGTTTCACCAGCTGGTTGCAAGCACGTACCATGCATGACACCTCTATTGAAGATGACCTGTACTTGCTGTCCCAGTTACCATCTTCGAATATAATGACTTTCAAAGGGTACGAGATAAATGGTAATAAATTTTACACGATCGCCCAAGATAAGAAGAGCACCAACCAAAACAGTGGTGTCCGCTTTGATGCAGAAACCAAGACGGGAAAGGAAACATATTATGGTTATATACAGGACATATGGGAACTTGACTATCGACGTGGTTTGAAGGTCCCTTTGTTTCGGTGCAAATGGGTCAATATGACACGAGGCGGGGTAACGGAGACCCGCAGTACGGAATGACAACAGTGGATCTCAACAATCTTGCATATGCAGACGAACCATTCATCCTAGCCAATGATGTGGCACAGGTTTTCTATGTGAAGGACATGTCTACCAAGCCAAGAAAAAGAAAGGATAAGGAAGCGAATGCATCGTACGATGAGTCAAAGCGGCACATAGTTCTTTCTGGGAAGAGAAACATCGTGGGAGTGGATGACAAGACAGACAAGTCAGAAGATTATGAAAAGTTTGATGAAATTGCTCCATTCACAGTGAATATTGACCCGAGCATCCCGTTAAATGATGAAGATTTTCCATGGCTACGACGCAAAGGGACACGCGCGAAGAAAAAGTTTCACACCCAAAGATCTGGGATGTGATTGGCTTAACTATCATCACTTTCTTCTGTGTTTCACACCCAGGAGGGAATCTCTGTAATAGTTAGGGTAGCTAGTTATGTGTTTTGGCATTTGAAACGCGAAGAAATTTTATGTGCAAGCAAATTCTTTCATGCATTTATTGATTTTTTCAGCTAAATGACCCTGAAATTGAAAAGCATTTCAAATGAACTCAGAAAAGGATGAAAGTTGGCATGGTATCATAATTTCACCCACATAGCATGTGCAAAAAAGTAGAGAGGGTTACCGCAAAAACTGGATGCACTTCGTGTACAAAATGGACAATCTGTTTCGAAGTATCAGGGTTTCGGACGAAAACTCATCCGTTACAAAGGCATTTCATTTTTAAATAACTTAAGCATTACCAAATTGAATATAATGATAAAACACACTAATATTAAACATAAGAAAAAAGAATCACTGGAAAATGTATTTTTAAAGTTAAGTTATTCACAAACTAGTGATTCACACAAATTTCAAATAATTCAAAATTTAAACTATTCAAATTTAAAAACTACCGGCACTAACTTAAAGTTTCTAAAAACTATCAAAAATATTCACAAAGAAACTCTAAATACAGCAAAAAACAACTAAAAATAAATAAAATAAAATAAATAAAGCAGAAAAGAAAAAACTAAATGAAAAAAGCCCACCTACCGGGCAACAGCGGCCTGCATACGACTAGAAACCCAACCTGTTGTTGGGCCAGGATGCAGGCCCGCAAGCCCAATAGGCCCCACGGGGCAGAGTAGCAGAGGTAGGCCCAGAAGGCCTGCTTTAGAGAGGAGCTCGAGACAGCAGCGGCGACGGGGCTTATAAGCAGGTGTGAGCGTCCTTCGGCTAGCGAGGTGGGACTAAACTTCTGCGCCCCTCGCCTGGCAGCGCACCCCCTTTAGTACCGGGTCGTGGAACCAACCGGTACTAAAGGGGGGGCCTTTAGAACCGGTTGGAGCCAGGAACCGGTACTGAAGGGGGGTGCTTCCCCCCGCTTGGCCTGGCCAAAACAGGCCTTTAGTATCGGTTGGTGGCTCCAACCGGTACTAAAGGTGTCCCCTATATAAGAAACACTTCGAAAATTTTCAGTTTCTCATCTCCCACTTCTCTCTGCCGCCGCCCCGTCCCGCGCCATCGCCGCCCCTGTCGCGCCGTCCCTGTCGACTCCGCGACGCCCCCGTCCTCGTCGCGTCGTCCCCGTCGACTCCGCGGCACCCCCGTCGCCGTCCCGGTCGCCGATCCCCTCGCTTCGCCGTCGCCGTCGCCTTTGGGTCGACCTCGCCTCGCCGTCGCCGTCGCCTCGACCTTGCCCGCGCGCGCTGTGAGCCCCTCCCCTGGCCCCTCTCCTCCCTCCAATCGATCGTAGCGCACACCGGCGCCGGCGCCGGCGCCGACCGTAGCGCACACACCCCCGCGCGCACACACACACTACATGCACACACACACACACACACACTACACACACACTAGACGCGCACACACACACAATTTTTCTGTTTTGAGCTTTTAGTTTTTTCTGTTTTTCTGTTTTTCATACAAAGTTTTAGATGAATTAATTAATTAGATAAGATTAATGTCAAATAGTATGTAGAAATGTTAGTTATAATATATATAATGTCAAATGTTATAGAAATGTTAGTTATATAGAAATGTTAGAAATTTTGGAAATGTTAGTTTTAGATAGCTAGATGAATTAGATTAATTTCAAATTGGTAGACGATGATCGATGTTTTTTTAGTTTCTTATATTTTTAGTTATAAAATTTAGAATTTGCATATATGAAATCATCACAATCCATCATTTAAAAAATGTTACTTTACTTTTGCGGCATATAGTATTTTGTTGTCGACGATGCCCGGCCCGCATCCTCGCCGTCGACACGTCCGCGACGACGTCCTGCTTCAGAGGACCCATGTCCGGGACTGGGCTCCGCCGGGCTGGCACTGGGAGGTGCTACCTTCAGGGGCGCGACGCTTGATGAGGAACCCGGCCCCGGGTCCCGTCGTCGACCCTCATCTCCTTTGGTGGCATTGGCGTGGGCCACTTTCGGTGCGGAGGGAGCTGGCCCCGCCGGAGGTGGTATGTCGCCGTGTCAGGGAGGAGGACGAGCACGTCCATCGCTACATGGCTGCTATGGACGTCAGGTTCTCCAATACCTGGCAGGTTCTTTGGGGAGATCACCCGAGCTATGATCCAGTGATGGTTCCTTCTCTTTGGGTGTCCACCGCCCGCACCTCAGGAACCGCGAGTGGCCTAGATTACTCTGTAGTATTCGATCTTTATTAGCTTGCTAGATAGCTAGCTAGTGATGTATTCAATATTATATCTATTATTCAAGACGATGTATTCGAGATTATATTTATTATTCGATATTATACTAAATTGTTTTATATTTCTTTTGGCATAGTTAAATAAAAGCTATGGCGGACAATACCGACAGAGAGAGAGAACAAACCATGTTCGATATCATACGCGGGCCAGATGATGATCAGAATGAAGAAGATTTTGACGGCTCCGAATTTCTAAACAACACCGGAGAGGGTGATATGATATTCGATCGCGACGACCGAGAAGATGAAGTCATGAACTACGACGAAGAACATGTTGATCCTGAAACAACAAACACCGGCGAGGTATGTATATTTATATAAGTAGGAATTTGGTGATCATCGCATGTTTTAAATGAGTTGAAGATATATTAACGAATCGATCTTTCTTCTTTCAGCCATCCGGATCGAGCAAATCTTCAGGCAAAAGGACGAAACGAGGGCCGAACAAAAAGTTGAAGGAGGGCGTAAAGTACAATATTGAGGCATTCAAACCTAATGGCGAACCATTAGCGCCTAAGAAGATTGCGGACAAGTTCGTTCGTCAGTGCGGAGTTCTTGTGAAGGTCCAACTCCCGATCTCCCTTCAAGAATGGAGAAAGCCAGCAAATCCACGTCCAAATGTTACTTTTGTCGACGAGAATCAAAAAAATCTGCTTTAGGATACTCTCATGGAACATTTCACCCTACCAGATAATTTCACACAAGCAGATGTGCGGAAAGTCAAGGACGCTGCTTTTAGGAAGATGGCGGTTGCATTCAAGAACCACAAGAGAATGACGTGGGAGAAGTATGTCAAGGGAGGAAGGAAGACTCCAGTATTCGAGGGGATACTAGAGAATCAAAGTGCTCATTGGGACGATTTCGTGAAATTCAAGGATTCAGAATTAGCTAAGGAACGGTCGAGAATAAACAAGAAGGATGCCAAAAAAAGGATAAGTTTCATAAGCTGGGGCCAGGTGGCTACGCGGTGGCAATGCCTAAGTGGGATAAGTCTGACAAAGAGATGGAGGATGCAGGTGTCACTCCGGTTACTAAGAGCTGGCCCCCCAGGTGCAGGACTTGGTTCTATGCGCATGGGGGGGAGTTGGACCCAAAGACACGCAATGTTTCGACGAAGGCATGTCTGAACGGAGCCGGCGATGCGCTACTTGTTGCAATAGAAGAGGCTCGATCGGGGGTGTTTCAGCCCAACAGAGAGAACGACGAGCTTACGCGTGCCTTGGGAAATCCTGAACACCCGGGAAGAACACGAGGCAAGGGCGCTCTTCCGTGGTATGAGGGGTTTTCGGACTGGAACGCCGACTATAGAACCCGTGCGAGAAAGAAGATTGCGGAGGAGAAGAAGAGGAAGATGGAGGAGGAGCAGAGGAAGCGGGACTATGAACGCCTTCAAGGCCTAGAAGCAAGTCAAGCGGAATTGGCAGCTAAATTCCAGCGGCAGCAGGAGCAGATCGACTCACTTAGCCAGCAAAGGGGGTCTCAGCATCTGCAGCAGCTAGCGGATGATCCAGCATTGGATACCACCGCCCCATCCATGCCGAGAAGCAGCGTGGGTTCCACCCCGGGCGACGCAGTAGTGCTGGATAGATACCCCGTGGATGACATCACGGAGAACACTAACTGCGAGCTACACTTCAAAATGAAGAACATATCCATGAAGGTGGCGAACGCCGTTGCTTTTTCAAATTCCCCCGAGGCAACCTTCCATTGCAACCCGATTCCAGCGGGCTATGCTCGTGTCTTGGTTGATGAGGTGGTGGACCCATATTCGGAGCTACAGCTTGACATTCCTGGAGGTGACGACGAGCACACATTGGGAGAGGCCATACATCGTGTCATCCTATGGAGAAAGGATTGCATCATCTTTCGAAGGCCACCGACACCGCGTCACCCGACTCCTCGTCGAAGTCCGCCACCGAGTCAGCAGACTCCCGCTCCTCCAAGTCCACCAACGCGTGAGGCCACTCCTCCTCCTCCAAGTCCGGCAAAGTGTCAGGCCACTCCTCCTCCAAGTCCGACACAGCGTCAGACGTCCACTCCTCCTCCAAGTCCGGCACAACCTCAGGCCACTGCAAGTCCGGCACAGCTTCAGGCCACTCCTCCTCGTCCAACTCAGCCCCGTCAGCCGTCTCCGCCGCCTCAGCAGTCATAGAAGAGACACCCCGCAGCTATGGTGCATAGCGGTACGAGTCGAGGTCATAGTACAGGAAGTACAGGCAGAGGCAAGCGATATAAATATGGTCCAAACCTCACTACTCCTCTTCCTGTGAGGGCTTACGACAGGACCGAGGAGCAAACCAATGCCATAGTGCAGGCAGAAGTCGACGCCCATTTTGGACCGAAACCGCCACCGCCGCCAAGGGAGAAAGTGCTTGTGGAAGTAGTTGACCGCTTCATTCGTATGGCTCAACCACCAGCTCCTAAGCCTGTTGACTCAGACTACGAGCGCCACATCAGGAAGTTACATCGACGACGTCTACAGAAGGAGGCGAGCTCGAGCTCGAGCAAACAACAAGCAGCTGTCAAAAAATGCGGGAAAACCGTTGCCCAGCTGGGAAAACAGGCGGCGCAATCGACCCCCCCGCTTGTTGTGCCGGCAACAACACGTGACAGTACGCGCGCCCAATATTATTGTGGCCAAACAGTTTACGTTCCCGAGGTGGGCGATGTGGTAATAACCCAGGAGCATATAATGCAGGCTGAAGAACTCAAGATCACTGTTGGACAACTCCTCGAGATCGAGGACATGCCTGGGATTACAGAGGAGGAAATAAAATGGAAATATGTCCGGGGCCAACCTTTGGTCGAGCCAGAAGATGTCAACAAGCTCCCAACGAGAATGTATGAATTGCATCAATGGTACATGGACATTACCAAGAGATCCAATCGAGAGTCCCTCATGGTGAATGTCAAGAAGGATGATTACTACCATGAGAAAGCTGTGGCCGTTGAGTATCCTGAACTGTTTCAGTTATACAATCAAGACGCACTCGACAAATCTATCGTCAGTTGCTATTGTCTGTAAGTGATTTCTTTCTGTAATTTAAGTCTCAAGCTAGCTGTAGTGATCCTTTTGATCAATCATTACCTGTAATTATCCTCACTATATTCTTTTCTGTGGTATTATGCAGGATGAAGATGTATGAAATGAGAAAAGGTGGACGCTATGGCATTGGGTTCATTGACCCAAACACCGTTAATGAATACACATGGAAAATGAACAAGCATCAAGAAAAAGAGGTAGAGGACAGCATGCTAGAGTTCTTGAAGCGCCTCAAATACAATGAAGATATACTACTTCCTTACAACTTCCAGTGAGTCACACTTTCTTGTACTACAAATTCTCTGTTTTTGCCTACTAGCTAGCTACATGTTTTTGCTTACATATGCCCGCTTGATTAAGACATGCAAACGTGTGTGCATGCAGATTTCACTGGATCTTGTGTATCATTAAAGTTGACGCCGGAACAGTTGAAATACTGGACTCGCTACTCAAAGCAAATAGTGACTATAACATCTTGTTTGGGATAGTCAACAGGTAATTTCAATCATTATTAACTATATATCTCGTCCTATTTAGTTCGTCATTAATTTCATGATATGAACTATTTAATAACCCCTTTATTCATTTTCTTTGTCGGCGGGCAGGGCTTGGGCAAGGTTCATCAGCGTCACGGAAGGCGAATGGAAACCAAAGCTGAAATGGTTTCGATCCAAGGTAAGTAATTAAGTAGTACTAGCTAGCTAGCTAGCTGCCATCTCTTTAATTATCATGCTTGATTAATTATTATCTGATCAAATTAAATTCCATTCTCGTAATAAAGGCCCTGAAGCAGGCGCAGGGGACTGATCTGTGTGCATTCTGCGTTTGCGAGAACATTCGCATGATGGCATCCGAAAGGAGCAGATCTCAAAGACAGGAATGGGTACGCTTGTCAGAACACTATTCACATTTTTTACACCATTATCGATATCTAGTCACACAACTAATACACATGCATATTGATCTCCTTCTTAACAGTTCAAAGAGGTGCGGGACAAGCTCCTACCAACGGAGCGCGTAGAAGCACTTCAAGAGGAAATAGCGGGATTTTTGCTCGACCAGGTCATAAATCCGAAGGGAGAATACTATTACCCGCTACCGCCCCCATGAACCACTTCCAATTGTCATCGTGCTCCGAAGGCACCAATTAGGCTAATGCCACTGGCTCGGAAGGCAACATGCATATGTAGGAGAAATTGTATATAGCTATACATGTGTGTATGTGTAAATTAATATGGTGGTTTGTGAGACATTGATGATATATATATATGATTGGTTCTACTAAAAATTCTATATATATATATATATATATATATATATATATATATATATATATATATATATATATATATATATATGCATAACGTGTACAATGTGTAGTACCGTAACATACTAGCAAACGAAAAAGAATTAAAATGGAAAACACAAAATTAAATGAAAAAGAAATCATAAAACCAAAAACCCCACAACCATTTACTACCGGTTGGTGTTACCAACCGGTACTAAAGGGCTCCCGGCCCCCGGAGCTGGCTCGTGCCACGTGGATCCCCTTTAGCACCGGTTCGTGCTGAACCGGTACTAAAGGGGGGGGGGCCTTTAGTGCCGAAACTTTAGTGCCGGTTCCATAACCGGCACTAATGGCCCTTACGAACCGGTGCTAATGGTCCGTTTTCTACTAGTGATAGGAATTTTTTTGAAATTACTATGTTACCCAACATTAGACTCCTCCACTTTATCTTACTCCTCACATTCCCATCATCCGACATAGTATGACGACATCTCAGCCCCTTGTATTCACATCACACGGTGTTCAAACCGCACGAGCCACGAGGCCTTGTTTTTTAAACGGAAGTGGTGCACCCAAGCATCCCTAATGAAATTGGCGTTCCCTTGATCCAAAGGAAAAAAAGAGTAAAAAGATAACAAACACTCCCCCC
>NC_041384.1:760692334-760708540 GCF_002162155.2 Triticum dicoccoides
CTACATTGCTACACATGAATGATGCTTACAGTTGAAATAAAAGGCAACTCATTATCGCTTACAACTAAATAGCAAAAGGATACTAGGAGTAGAGTTTGACATAGGCCAGAGTAAGTGCATTATATATCCTTATTTCTGTTTCACAAAAAAAAAATCCTTATTTCTAGTGTGTGATTGCCACCCAAGATTCCAATAGAACACCAGGTCAACTGACAACCCAATCCCTGGTGTTCTATTATATGTCGAGTTAAATACTAAAAAGAGCTACTAGGAGTAGAGTATGAGATGAACCAGAGTAAATGCATTATGTATATCCTCAATTATAGTGTGCGGTCACCACCCAAGATTGCAACAGAACACCAAGTTGGCTGACGAAAGCAATCTAGTCCAATCCCTTATTGAACTAAAAGGCGGTATATGTACTTAGGAGTTGCCTAACTAAAGCATGCGGTTCAACTTGATAGATCTAGTAAGATTCAACTCGATAATCGTTTAATTCCTAATGGTTTCTATAAAAAATAGTTACAATAACTAACTCAAACGAAATATAAGCGAACAATCAAACATCGACCGGCTCCACATGGCTTCCAAATAAAACTAATTAACAGATCGAGTAATAAATTGTTTATTCCTTGCTCTTAATATGAGGTTATACATAACATATTTTGGTCCATCCTGAAGTAAGTATTACGTAACAAGTACTAGCTAGTATTTCAGTCTCTACTAGCAAATGTTGCAATAGCAAACAGCCTTGATGGCGTTCTTCTTCTCACAGTGGTAGTCCTTGAGGCTGCCCTTCCTATCACGTGCAAACACCTCACACGTGGCCTTGCACAGCGGCTTGGTGCAGAAAAACTCCCCGCCGTCGTCAACGACCGCGCAATTCTCTGCACAACACCAAGAAAACACAAACCATTATATTAGAATATTAGCGACAAACCCCCATTAGATTAGATTATACGTATTTGACAAACACAATTAAACACACCTGCAGAAATAGGAGTACCCACAAGTGTTAGCACCACGAGGAAGCAAACAATAGCAGCCCGTGTGTCCATCCCGAGAGTTCTCTCCTTTTTTGAACTAGGAAGGAAAAATATGTGTTCTCTTCGTCTATTTTAATTTGGCTATGGGACTAATGTTTATGTCTTGGAGTGCTTGGAGTGTTGTCTTATATAGACTTATTGAAAGGGACAAAAATAAAAGCATTTAAATGATTGTTAAACTTAGCAAAAGAGATAGAGGTGAGTCACACCCCAAAAATGGAAGCACTTAATGCTTGGTGAGAAATTAAATGACAAAGGCAAAGAATATATGAGTGATGTTTATCCAATAATCAAGGCTTTAATTTTCGACTACAAAATAAGCAAGACCATTCAAAAAATGGAGTCATCTTTTTGCCGTTGGTGACATTGATCAAACATGTTTTTTTATAAAAAAATGTATAGCCACTTTAATTGAAAACACCATTGTGCATTGAAATTCAATTGACTTCAACAAAATAATCAATATGATTGCATGCTTGATATGTAACCAACTAAAACTAAAATTGTATGTTGTCTCGAGTTGACTAAATCACCATGTTTGGCTAGACAATGTTTAAAACTGTGTCAACTGTGCCAATTTGCACGGCACCTGGGACAATGCAATGTCAAATCTTGCACTATTTTAAACCACCACAAGATAAGCAAGCTGAGTTGGCCCGGGCCTCTTGCCAGCCGCTGACGTCCACCTCGAAATCTATATCAATATAATTTTTGTGTCACATGAATCATATAGTATTGGTCTAAAATATATTTTCTCTTGTTGCAAAATATAAAAGAAAAATCGGCACAACAATATTATATAGACCCATCGCAACAATAGCATGCTTCACAGTGGGTGGGTCCCATGTAAATACATTTGGAAATACCTCAAAAATGCATATGTGTATTATTTATTATTGTCCAAGAATTTCACATGCTCACTCATAACAAACTGTTGAAGAATTCCGTGCAACTTAGAAACTAACGTATGCAACAATGCGAGCACAACATTTGTGTTAGGACTAACAAAATTACATTACATTGTAGCATGTCACACATGTGTATGTAGTATGACGCAAATGAGTTCACAGCATACCAAAACAACGAATGGTAACTACAAAAAATTCCCATAAATCTAACATTTTACAACCAAAAAATTTGGTGGGCACTGACCTCACCTCATCAAACTTGCTCTAATATTCTAGTTAGTGTAGAGTTTTGGATTAAGCTAAAGTTGCTCTAGTATTATACCACAACAAAAAGGAAAAAATGGGGGAAAACAAAGAAGAGCGGAGCAGGGTGGCTTACTCGGATCTAAGTCGGCCAATATCAATCGCATTGCCCTCCTAAATCCTGATTACTCAAGCCGGCCCAAAATTGAGGGGCCACTAAAATAGAAGTTGAGCCTATGGTGCAAGAACAGAAAACCCGCCTAAGCCATTGGATTGGATATGGATAACACATGATCTGGTGGAGCGATCTCAGGCCACTTAATGTATATTTTATGAAAAAACCCTATTAACAATTAGGTATAAAACAAAACATTTGCAGTGACCACCTTAAGTATCTCATCTCCCAATCCAATAGTGGAGTTAACGACCATTTACAGATTTCAGGTTTTTTCCAGCGACCATTTATGGAATTTGCACATCCTCATATCCTATCAGTTTTATAAAATATATTTTCACATACCGAGCACAAATATATGGTTGTAAGAATGAAGAACTCATACTCATGCTTGTTTTAATTCTAGTATTTACACCCCTAAGGTTGTTAAGGTCTGGTTACAAAAACTCGAATTTAATTCTCTTATAAGAACTTGTTAGAGCCCTGTCATAGTGCACATCCTCAAGTGGATTCGATAACTCAGGGTTGCTCCTTCGGGAAAAGGGAGGGAAACCTTTGTTGTCCAAACCGGATCTCAAAGAGCACCACCCATCTCTCACCCTACTCGATGATACAACATCGACGACAAGGTACGTGTGTAACCAACTGTCTGCTCCCTCGCTCTATCACTGTGGTGCTATTCATTACATCAACTCGGGACCCATTTCCTTCCTTTTGAGGTTAACAATTAAGGTTTCTGGTCTATATGAGGGCCTTCGGATTCAACTTATAAGAATGTTAGTTCAAATTTAATGATGATTGTTTCAAGTGGATGGTTATGTGAACTAGGTTGGTAGAGTGGTCGCCGGCCACTGTTGCGGCGGACTTCAGGGATGTTTGATCTATCCACCTGGCTTGATCAAGCAGCGTCGACATTCGTGCATCATTGTTTTGTTGAATGTGTTGGTTCGATTTGCTTGTTGCAGGGGTGATAGCCTCTGGTCCGACGTTTGGTTACACGAGACAATAAGCTCCCCTTGCAAAAGTGTATGATGTGGGAATTACGTGTTGTACTCCTCAGGTGCAAACGCAGGTATATATGATGTACAGGAGTAGGCCACGACCTCAACTATACAAGGCAACTAGGAGGTGGGCCCAATACACAAATATGCACAACAAAGACTGGACCGGAACTTCTCAAAATGACGCCGTAGGCAAGTCCTTGGTCATGATATATGCAAATTATTGGGAAGTAGGGATGTGTAAAACACGAATATGGCCAAGGGCCACCTGTTCCCGAACAAAATGAATATCCAACTCAATATGCTTGGTCCGTCGATGATGCACCGGGTTAGCGGAGAGGTAGACTGCCGAGACATTGTCGCAATAGACCACCGTGGCACGGTCAACAGGGAAAGAGAGCTCCTGAAGCAGCTGGCGAAGCCACGAACACTCGGCGACGGTGTTGGCCACCGCAGGATACTCAGCCTCAACATTGAAACGAGAGACCGTAGGCTGCCGCGTGGATGACCATGAGATAAATGAGGATCCAAGGTAGACACAATAGTCCGAGGTGGAGCGACGAGTGTCAGGGCAGCCCGCCCAGTCTGCATTGGAGTAGACGGCGAGGAGTCGCAGGGCTTTCCAGCGACTATGATGATGCGGGTTGATCTGGGGAGGCTGGGAGAGCTGCCTCCTAGGGGCGCTGGTTCGGGTTGACGTGTGCGTCATGTGCACTGCTACAAAATTGCTGGATATGTGTATCTATATGTGTGCGGCTGCGAAATTGTTGGATGTCTGTGTATGTGTGCGTGTGCTGCTGCTAACTTGCTGCCTACAGTTCGCTTCTGAGAGAATTACTTTGAGATATTACACACAAAGCGTATGATCACAAGAGCACACCGTCTCCAAGAACAAACAAACAACTGCCCCAGGAATTTAGCCATTTTAAAAAAAACTCAGCCAAGAAAGAAAGAGGAGAAAAGGAAAAAAAAGGTAAGTAAAATATACTGAGAAGAAGCGAGAAAATATGGAATGGTGTTATATCCATTTGAAAGTCGTAGCAATGCACAGGCTTATAATTAAATAATTATATATCTTTACTTGTTCAGTAGCAACACATGCTAGCAAGCAGCAGAGACAGTATACTATGTTGGCGATCATTTGGCGAGCGAGCAGTTGAATTGCTGCTGGCATGCATTGTGCAGGGGCATGTTCGCTTGGGTCTTGGGACGAAATCGACTGAGTCAATAAATAATTTTTTAGAAGGATATTAGACCCTCGGCCTCTGCATCATTCATTATGATGCACACAAATATTTTTAGCAAAGTTAGCCATGGGTCGAACCATTAGATATCAAATAGACATCTATAACTAAGTCGACTTCTGCTGCAACATCTCTTCAAGAAGGGATAAACTTTCTCGCCATCGACCGAAACAATCCGTAAGAAGAAGAAAATGATCACACATGTGAAACATTATTGTCAATACAAATACATGACACATGGTGGTACGAACACACATCACGATGGAAGAATACCAGCAACTTAAAAGCAAGCCTACATCAAATCTATATTTCATTAGTATTTAGTCCATATTTTTATTTCTATCAACCTAAACTCCAATTACGTTAAAATTTAGGTTTGAACTACAGATATGAGATTTCGAATTTAAAGATTGAACGTATATTTAAAGTTCTCATAGTATGTGTCTATCTTTTGGGGTGTCTTTTTACTCGATAGGAATCCAATTCAATGCTCAAAATCAAATAACAAGATGATTGCTACATATTTTGATAAAGCTAAATTTTACTTGAATTTTGGATGTAGTTTAGACAAATAATTCTCACTAAATCTTACTATGGGCCAATTTTTCTCTACCGTTGCAACACACCGGATCGAGAGTTTCCAAGAAAACATTGTCAGTCAGATGCATTTACTCCAGATCATAACCCATGTCCTAAGCTTCACGTCGTGATCCTCAAATCATGCATCTTTTTATTTTCTCATCGTCAACCGTTGTGACATGACACAGTTCCTCGACCTGGCCAACCATGGTTCATAGGAACTGGTATATTTCTCCCGCTGCAACGCACGGGCATTCGTGCTAGTATTTTGAAACGGGAGTTAGTAGGTACACCAATAATTCGATATACCCACAAAATGCTGGCTCTAGTTCCTTTCATGGCTCCTTTGATGTAAGAAAGATGCTAGTAGTGACTAGAGACAAAGGGAATCAAATTATGGGAGGAGGCGGCCCTATCTATATTCCTCTTCTCCAAGCGGTAGCTCCCGTCCATCCTTTGCCAAAAGTGGAGCATCTCTCATTTCCTTCTTCATCTTCTCCTCCTCCTCCTTTCTTGATGCTCACTCGCCTATAAATAGCTCTCGCTGCCTGCCATTGTTACTCAAGCTAGCAAGCAAGAAGCACAAAAGAAGCCAACACCAATCAAGGCCTCCATCCAATCCCAAGCAACCTCGAAGATGTCTTGCTGCGGAGGAAGCTGCGGCTGCGGCAGCGCCTGCAAGTGCGGCAACGGCTGCGGCGGCTGCAACATGTACCCCGAGGTCGAGGCCGCCGGCGCCACCCTCCTCGTCGCCGCCACCGCCACCCACAAGGCGTACGTCCCTTCTCTTTCCTCATACATCATGCGCCTCGCTGTAATATGACTATATATGTTGATCTTGCTATGGGTCTAAGGATGGATGGATGGGTGCAGGAGCTCCGGCGGGATGGAGATGGCGGCGGAGGATGGCGGCTGCGGCTGCACCCAGTGCAAGTGCGGCACCAGCTGCGGCTGCTCCTGCTGCAGCTGCTAGATCATTGATCATCGATCATGCATGCACCGCGCGCATGCATCATATCTATGATCGATCCATCCATCCATCTAGTACCATGTAACGCTACCTGATCGAGGGTCTTTGTATGTATGTAAGCACCTGCCAGCATGAGCAGAGCAGGTGCACTCCCATGCATGTAAACCGACCCCTAAATAAAATCTCCCGTGGTTTAACCTATACATGTGTTTGTGTTATAGACCAGCTTCTGGCCCATGTTTACTATCAACTTGCGAGGTGCCTGGGTTGCTAATAGACCAGCTGAATGCTCTCTTAAAGCAACGTATGCACCGCTTGGAATCGGTGTATCTTTCTTTATACACATGTATTTATTTTACAGGTGTATATCATCGGCCACACCTGGGAAAAACGATGGATGGAGAAGTGTAAATTTACAGGGGTATTGCTCTGTGAAACGAGGGTCGAATCAGGGCCGTAAGGGTGTTTGATACGTGTGAATATTACTGGCCGAAGTTGAGTATGAGATACATACAATACAAACTTGACACTTTTGAAAGTCGTGCTATCAATCATGAGACACATAGTTTAGCCAAATTCTCGCTTAATCTTTGTCAAAGGGTGTCACGTACTCACGTCTGGTTTGGCCAACCCCATGATCCGATATGTATCCCACTCTTTGTGGTTTTCGATGAATAAAATTTGGTTAAACCCCAAAAAAAGCTTATTTTGCGCGCTTTAGTTTTTTTTTCAAGAATTTTTTTTAATCTATTCATCAATCATGGCAGTACAAAAATTATAACCAGGTCCATGAACCACCTAGCGACGACTACACTCACTGGAGCGAGCCGAACGTGCGTCACCGTTATCGCCCCTCCCTTACCGGAGTCGGGCAAACCTTATTGTAGTAGACAGTCGGTAAGTCATCGTGCTAAGACTCTAAAAGACCATCGCACTATTGTAGCAACCATCGCCGATGAAAAGAGTTGTAGATTGGAAAGATCAAACCTATAACCACACAAACGAAGACAAACAAAAATGGATCCAATAGATCCACCAAAGTCCAGCACGACAGAATCATGTGAGATCCGGCAGGGACGCACCTCCACATGTCCTCCTCCGATGTTATTCGCACCACCGGGACGAGGATCGGATGTGGGAGACATTATTCCTACCCAGGGACATCGCTACCGTCACACAGCCCCAACCAAGACGTTAAACCTAACAAAAACGAGAACGGGTCCTTCCCACTGCCGGGGGGCCAAGATCCTCCGCATTCCGGGGAATCGGCGCCGGCGGCAGCGGGATGAGAAAGGAAACTTTTCTTGAGGAGGAGGAAAGACAGACACGTGCTGTTGTGTCTAAATTACCGTGTCTTAGTTTGATGTACTATTTGCACCAGCTACTTCATAACTAGATTGCCATGGTTGACGATGGGTGTGTTCCCCTCTACTAATAGTGCAGCAGTGCCCTAGCGGCGACAACTATATCATGAACAATTAAAACTTGATGAAATTGGTGGCCTGGTGACTTATGCCGTGGTGCCTATATCGCACGCTCTTTTGTGATGTCAAAGAAACAAATTATCATTTTCGGAGGTTAAATGGAAACGGAGGGAGTGAACCTCATGTATGTTGTACCAGTAAAACAATATTTAAAAGGATTCGTTGATGATTTCCTTGATATAAAATTTGAGGTGTGCTCTACAACACCCCACCCTACCCCCGGAGCTCCTATTTGGCACGCTAAGCGCTAGCGGTCAAGCCAGTGCGCATCCCCTTCCCTTGCACACCCATTTGAGTCGGCCCATGCGCGGGGCGGGACACGCCTTTTTTATTTATTTATTTTTATTTTTCGTTTATTTATTTTTTAAATAATTCAGGATTTTAAAAAAATTCAAATTTCAAAAACGTCAATTTTGAAAGAAATAAACAAAGAAATCATAAAATGTTCATGTATTCAAAAAAGATCTTGATTTCCAAAGACATGTTCGCATATTCCAAAAATGTTCAAGAATTTGAACAAAATGTTCACAAATTAAAACAACTGTTCAAAAAACTAAATAAATGATTCTCAATTACGAAAATATTCATAAATCAAAAAATGTTTGTTGATTCAAAAAATGTTAATTAATTTCGAAAAATATTTGTCAAACAAATAGTATTCATGAATGTCAAAAATTGTTCCCAGATTTCAAAAAATATTTATATTCAAAAATTATTCAGCGATTCAAATGTCCATGAGTTCCAATAGAGTGTTTACAATTTTAAAAAATTGTTCTCAGATATGAAAAAAATATTTGTGAATTCAAAAAATATTCAAGATTAAATTAAATTCATGAACTTTTAAACATGTTCGTGAATTTGAAAGATAATCACAATAAAATAATGTTCATGAAATTGGAAAATGCTCAGAATTTCAAATAATGTTAAAAAATCCTTAAAAAGTTCATAAATTTGAAAAGAAGTTCAAAAAAAGAAAGAGTGAAAAAAGAAAATAAAAAATGACATGAAAATAGGAAAAATATAAATAAGGTAAAAACAAAAAAGAAAAATAGAAATGAAATAATCAAAATGAAAAAACAAAAATAACCCGAAAGGAAAAAAACTGGTCTGGAAAGGTTCTAGAACGTTCCCAAAACCGAAAATGAGGTACTTGGGCCGGCCCAAAATGTGTGCCTAGTGGGAGGGGGTATGTGATGAAGCTATGTACCTAGGGTAGGGTCATGGACCTGTCCTAACTGCCCTACCCAAGGACATCTCTAGAAGAAGTCACCTTTCAATCGACTTGGAGGTGTTCCCCTCGACAGACTCGAAGACACTCGACCAAGAAGCAATCACTCGACCAAGATCCAACCACTCGACGGCCAGGAGACCTAAAGTCACTCCGCACGCTAACGGTCGGTCATTAAGTAGCTTTTATGGTCATCATAGCACTTTATTAGGGGCGTTACCAGTAACGCCCGACCTTAATGTATTTGAAACCCTGCATAACTGAGGGCCGGAGGGGTCTGGCGAACTCTATATAAGCCACCCCCCTCCTCAGTGTAAAGGGTTCGCACCCCTGTAATTCATACACACATAATCCAGTCGACCGCCTCCGGGCTCCGAGACGTATGGCTATTACTTCCTCCGAGAAGGGCCTGAACTCGTAAACCTCGTGTGCTTACAACTACTCCATAGCTAAGATCTTGCCTCTCCATACCTACCCCCCCTACATTACTGTCAGACTTAGAACCACGACAGTTGGCGCCCACCTTGGGGCAGGTGTCTTGGCGATTTGTTGGAGTAGTTGCGATCTTTTCCGATCCAAATCAGCATGGTTTCTGGCGGAGTTTTGGTGGAGGGCCGCGAGATCCGTCTCGGCGCGCTCACGTTCATCGCCGACGACTCCGCTTGGCTTCAGGAGGCTCCGCTCAACGTCGACGCACTCCCTGTCCACGGGGCAACACACTTTCACGCATGCGTTCGCGGCGTCCTCTTGCGGCAACCGTCGACCCGTTATCGGTCGGCCCCTGTGTTGTCCTCCCTCCCTGTTTCCCGCCGGCGCAAGCGCTCCGGTCGGTCGAGACTTCAGCGGTGGGTGAGACACGCGGTGGCACGCTAGTCGGCCACCCCTCAAGTCACGGCGATCGAGCCCGACGAATCCCTCTACGGCCTGCTCGACCTGTTGACTGGCTCCGCAGAGACCGCATCCGAGTGCGACAGCAGTGATCTGGCGGCGGAGGTTCTGATGGTCGATGGACCGCGCAGTCCTCCCGGTTTTCCCCGCACCGACGGAGGCGCGGGTGGAGGCGACCCGTCGCATCCCCATGAGGAATATCTCCCCGAGCCTTTCACGTCGCTGCAGAGAGAAGAACTTCGTCGCCGGAACATGGATGCACTGCACACTCGTATCGTTGGAGAAACACCCGAGGCTCGTGCCTTGGAGGACGCGCGCCTGGCAAACTTGGCTGAGCGCACTCGACTGGAGAACCTCCAGCGAGCACTCGATGAGCGTGCGCGACAACGGGTTCCAGAATCCAGTCGACGTCGGCTCTTTCCGCCCTCGCAGGTATATCGAACTCCGATTCAGAATTTAGCAGCTGCAGCCTGTATAGCAGAGTCGATCCAGCCTTCCCAATCAGAGGCTGGCAGAGGCTTGCTACAGATCAGAGCGTTACTCCAGGTAGCAGGAGACCAGAATTCCGCTGTTTCTCAGTCGCGGAACAGGATTCATAGCAGATCCATTGCTGCAGACACAGTCCAGTCGGCTCATAGTCCAAGATCGCCCCCGAGGCGCGAGGGACGTGGGGACCGGCGTGATCAGTACGGAAACCGTGAGCAGTATGATCACCGATTCGATCATGACGACCGACGTTGAGTGCCCACCCCTCCCCCGAGGAGTGGATCGTATGTGCCTCGACAGCAGGATGACAGGCGCCCTCATAGTGTTGGGCGAAGGATTCCAGTCGACCCCAGGGAACCAGGCTTTGATGCGAGATCCATTCTCGTTCAAGGTTTGGTCGACAGGAACAGAGCTCGCCGAGAAGGTCACGACAGAGATGCACCAACCAGCAGTAGAGTACATGTTTTAGGGCCAGAGTGCTTTAGTAGAGCCATCAGGGCCGCTGTGATTCCTCCCAACTTCAGGTTGGCGACTGGAGTCAGTAAGTTCACTGGTGAGTCCAAGCCCGATACTTGGCTTGAAGACTACCGAGTGGCTGTCCCGATTGGTGGTGGCAATGATGAAGTGGCCATGAAGCACCTGCCTCTCATGTTGGAGGGCTCGGCCAGAGCGTGGCTGAATCAGTTAGCACCCAGCAGCATTTGCACTTGGGAAGATCTCGCCCGAGTGTTTGTCACTACATTTGAAGGAACATGCAAGCGACTGGCAGGACTGACGGAACTGCGGTCTTGCGTGCAGAAGCCGAATGAAACCTTGAGGGATTACATCCAGAGATGGATCACGTTACATCACACGGTAGAGAATGTGCCTGATCACCAAGCAGTCTGTGCCTTCAAAGAAGGCGTCAAGTAGAGAGAACTGAATCTAAAATTCGGTCTAACCGGAGACATGTATCTGAATCGGATGATGGAGATTGCCACCAAGTACGCTAATGGTGAAGATGAGGATCAACTCCGGAGTGGCAAGCACAAGTCAGTCGCCCAAGAAACCGAAGGAGGAAATTTCAATCGGAAACAGAAGCGGAAAGCCGAGCCAGCTACTCCTGGGGAAGCCTTGGCTGTAACTCAAGGAAAGTTTAAGGGGAAACCCAAAAAGCCTTGGAACCCCAAGAAAGTTAAAGATCAAGACGGAAATGATGTGTTGGATTTGCCATGTCACATCCACACCAAGAAAGATGAAGAGGGTAAGCTCATTTACCCGAAACATACCACTCGACAGTGTCGGCTCTTGATCCAGCAGTTCCAGGGCAAACAGCCCAAAGATAAGGAAAAGGAGTCGGACAAAGTTGAGGACAAGGAAGACAGTGATGATGGATACCCCCAGGTCAATTCCACCTTGATGATTTTTGCTGATGTTGAAAGCAAAAGTTGACTGAAAGTTATCAACCGTGAGGTGAATATGGTTGCTCCGGCGACACCCAGTTATCTGAAGTGGTCTTAGACTGCCATCACATTCGACCAGTCTGATCACCCAACGCACATTGCCACCCCTGGGAGGCAAGCTTTGGTGGTCGACCCAGTTGTTGAAGGCACTCGACTGACCAAAGTCTTGATGGATGGTGGCAGTGGTTTGGACATACTGTATGCTGAGACGTTGAAAGGGATGTGCATTCCGATGTCCAGACTCAGTACCAGCAACATGAGTTTCCATGGAGTCATTCCTGGGAAGAAGGCTGAGTCACTTGGCCAAATTGCTCTTGATGTGGTTTTCGGTGATTCCAAGAATTGCCGCAAAGAAAAGTTGACATTCAAAGTTGTGGATTTCCAGAGTGCTTATCATGCTATTTTAGGCAGGCCAGCTTACGCACACTTCATGGCTCGACCATGTTATGTGTATCTCAAAATGAAGATGCCTGGTCCCAAAGGTGTGATCACTGTTACGGGCAATCGGAAGAAAGTAGAAGAGTGTTTTCAGAAAGGCTCAAAGATCGCTGATGCTCAGATGGCAGTGGTGGGGCTGCAGGAGTACCAGAAGACTGCAGACCCGAGTGATTTGTTGCGAGCCAAGAAGCTTGCTACAGAATCAGCTTTTCAGTCGTCTGGTGAAACGAAGCCGGTTCACATTCACCCGACCGATCCCAGTGCTGCTCCGACTCATATCTCAGCAACACTCGACTCCAAATAGGAAGAAGCGCTCATCTAGTTCCTCCGTGAGAACTGGGACATCTTCGCATGGAAGCCTTTTGACATGCCGGGTGTTCCCAGGGGGCTGGCTGAGCACCGCCTACGAGTCGACTCAAAAGTGAAACCCGTCAAAGAACATCTCCGACGGTCCGCCGTCTAGAAGAGAAAGGCTATTGGTGAGGAGGTGGCTCGGCTCTTAGCAGCGGAGTTCATCCGAGAGATTTACCACTCCGAGTGGCTCGCCAACGTTGTCATGGTCCCCAAGAAGGACAAGTCACTTCGCATGTGCATTGACTTTAAACATATCAATCGGGCCTGCCCGAAAGATCATTTTCCTCTCCCTCGCATCGACCAGATAGTCGACTCGACTGCGGGATGTGAGCGACTGTCTTTTTTAGACGCCTATTCCGAGTACCATCAGATCCGTCTGTATGGACCTGACGAGATTAAAACAGCTTTCATCACTCCATTCGGGTGCTTCTGTTACGTTACCATGCCATTCGGCCTCAATAATGCCAGAGCCACATTCATGAGGATGATTCAGAAGTGTTTGCTCACTCAAATCAGTCGGAATGTGGAAGCATACATGGATGATATTGTGGTCAAGTCACGGAAGGGTTCCGACCTGCTGACTGACCTTGCTGAAACCTTTGCCAACCTCAGGAGGTATGATATCAAGCTTAATCCATCAAAGTACACATTCGGAGTTCCTGGCGGAAAGTTACTCGGTTTTCTCATTTTCGAACGGGGAATCGACGCCAATCCAGAAAAAGTCGGTACTATACTCCAGATGAAACGTCCCGTGTGAGTGCACGACATCCAGAAGCTTGCTGGTTGCTTGGCCGCTTTAAGTCGATTCATCTCTCGTCTCGGTGAAAAGGCATTGCCTCTTTACCGATTGATGAAGAAGTCAGACAAGTTCGAGTGGACTCCTGAAGCTGATGCAACGTTTGCAGAGCTCAAAGCTCTGCTCTCCATCCAGCCGGTGCTTGCTGCTCCAATCAGCAAAGAGCCTTTGCTGCTTTACATCACAGCCACGGGACAAGTCGTCAGTACGGTACTTACGGTCGAGCGGGAAGAAGAAGGAAAAGCCTCCAAAGTTCAGCGCCCAGTATATTATGTTTCTAAAGTTTTGACCCTGTCAAAGAAAAGATATCCTCATTATCAGAAGCTTGTATATGGGATTTATATGACCACAAAGAAGGTTGCTCACTACTTCTCTGATCATTCCATTACGGTCGTCAGCGACGCTCCATTGTCAGAGATCCTGCACAACAGAGATGCAACTGGTCGAGTGGAAAAATGGGCAATTGAACTCCTTCCTCTAGATATCAAGTTTGAGGCAAAGAAAGCTATCAAGTCCCAAGCAATAGCAGATTTCGTCGTCGAGTGGATTGAACAACAACTGCCGACTCAGGTTCACTCGGAGCATTGGACCATGTTCTTCGACAGTTCCAAAATGTTGAATGGTTCCGGTGCCGGAGTAGTATTGGTCTCCCCCCGAGGAGATAAGCGCAGATATGTTCTTCAAATCCACTTTGATTCCTCCAATAACGAAGCAGAATACGAAGCACTTTTATATGGGTTGCGCATGGCCATTTCACTCGGCGTCCGTCGCCTCATGGTCTATGGCGACTCAGATTTGGTGCTTAATCAAGTTATGAAAGAGTGGGACGTCAGAAGTCCGGCCATGACTGGTTATTGCAATGCAGTGAGAAAGCTGGAGAAGAAATTCGAGGGGTTAGAACTTCATCACATACCCCGACTGAAAAATCAAGCAGCTGATGATTTGGCGAAAATTGGTTCCAAAAGAGAAGCCATTCCCAGCAACGTGTTTTTGGAACACATCCACACACCATCAGTTCAGGAGGATCCCTTCACTGAAGAAGCCCCGCAGCTAAAAAGTGCCACGGATCCGATTGAAGTTGAAGTTCCAGCTGTGGTCGACCTGATCATGGAAGTTTTGGTCATCACTCCCAACTGGACAGTACCGTACATCGCGTACATCCTAAGGAAAGAACTCCCAGAGGACGAAGAAGAGGATCGACAGATCGTCCGTCGATCCAAGGCCTTTACAGTCATAAAGGGACAGTTGTATAGAGAAAGCGCGACTGGAGTCAGTCAGAGGTGTATAACACCAGAAGAAGGTCAGATAATCCTTGATGATATCCACTCGGGGACCTATGGTCATCATGCGTCCTCTCAGACCATTGTGGCTAAAGCATACCGAGCGGGATTCTACTGGCCAAGAGCGAATGAAATGGCGAAAGAGATAGTCGACAAATGTGAAGGATGTCAGTTTTACTCCAATATGTCGCACAAACCCGCGTCAGCCCTGAAAACCATTACACTCGTCTGGCCCTTCGCTATTTGGGGACTGGAGATGGTTGGACCACTGAGAACGGGTAGGAGCGGCTTCACTCATGTGCTAGTAGCAGTCCACAAGTTCACCAAATGGATCGAAGCTAAGCCTATCAAGAATCTTGATGCTTGCACTGCTATCAGTTTCATCAGAGAGTTGATATTCAGATATGGAGTTTCGTGCAGCATCATCACTGACAATGGGTCAAACTTCGATTCCGACAAATTCAGAGCCTTTTGCGGCTCTCAAGGCACACGAGTCGACTAAGCTTCAGTCGCTCACCCCCAGTCGAATGGACAAGAGAAAAGAGCAAACGGCTTAATTCTCAAAGGACTGAAACCCCGACTGATGCGTGATCTCAAGCACGCAGCAGGTGCATGGGTCGACAAGCTTCCATCAGTTCTTTGGGGATTGAGGACAACCCCGAACCGATCAACTGGAAGAACCCCATTCTTTCTGGTCTACGGAGCCGAAGCAGTTTTGCCGAGTGACCTGCTTCACAACGCACCCCGAGTCGAGCTCTACTCTGAAGATGAAGCAGAACAAGCCCGGCAGGACGCAGTCGACCTCCTAGAAGAAGAAAGAGAAATGGCCATGATCCGATCGACCATCTATCAGCAAGACTTGCATCGATTCCATGCCAGAAATGTGAAGAGTCGAGCCTTCCAAGAAGGAGACCTGGTCCTCCGAGTGGATCAACAGAAACCACACAAACTCGCTCCTACTTGGGAAGGTCCCTTCATAGTCACCAGAGTCCTCCACAATGGAGCGTACCACCTTTATAATGTCGATCGCCAGATTGATGAGCCACGAGCCTGGAATGCGGAGCTGCTCCGTCCCTTTTATACTTGAATTCTTACTCGGATGAGATGTAATAAGAAAAACTTCTGAAGTTTATTTATCAAAGACAAGAGCGTTATAATTTTCCCAGTGATTGTTATTGTTTTTGTTTGCATGAGAAATCCCCCAGTGGGTGGCTTAGCTGCGAATCCGTTTCGCTTAAGTTTGTAAAAATAATTTCCTACCGAGTGGTGAGCCAGCCTCCCACTCGGGGGCTTAGCTGCGAACCCGTTTTGCCTAAGTGTTTGAAAATCCTACCGAGTGGTGAGCCAGCCTCCCTCTCGGGGGCTTAGCTGTAGTCAAGTACTCGCCTAAGTATTTGAAAATCCTACCGAGTGGTGAGCCAGCCTCCCACTCGGGGGCTTAGCAACAGTCCAGTACTCGCCTAAGTATTTGAAAATCCTACCGAGTGGTGAGCCAGCCTCCCACTCAGGGGCTTAGCTGCAGTCCAGTACTCGCCTAAGTATTTGAAAATCCTACCGAGTGGAGAGCCTGCCTCCCACTCGGGGGCTTAGCTGCAGTCCAGTACTCGCCTAAGTATTTGAAAATCCTACCAAGTGGGGAGCCAG
>NC_041384.1:760708966-760709473 GCF_002162155.2 Triticum dicoccoides
GTACTCGCCTAAGTATTTGAAAATCCTACCGAGTGGAGAGCAATCCTCCCACTAGGGGGCTTAGCTGCAGTCCAGTACTCGCCTAAGTTTGAAAAAATCCTACCGAGTGGGGAGCCAGCCTCCCACTCGGGGGCTTAGCTGCAGTCCAGTACTCGCCTAAGTTTGAAAAATCCTACCGAGTGGAGAGCGACCCTCCCACTCGGGGGCTTAGCTGCAGTCCAGTACTCGCCTAAGTTTGAAAAATCCTACCGAGTGGAGAGCGACCCTCCCACTCGGAGGCTTAGCTGCAGTCCAGTACTCGCCTAAGTACGAAACACATCCCAATCCGCAGGAACGACGAGGTGCAGGTCGACTGCCACCTTCTCCTTCAGAGCTTCGCCACAAATACAACATGCGCTCCATCCCAATCCGCAAGGATGACGAGGTGTAGGTCGACTGCCACCTTCTCCTTGGGAGCTTCGCCACAAATACAACGTGTGCTCCATCCCAATCCGCAAGGACGATGCG